>NC_142804.1:19129706-19147788 GCF_049724085.1 Artemia sp. Qi Xiang Cuo
TAACTTGCTCTGAAATGTCTTTTGAAAAGTATTTCTTGGTGTTGAGGTAGCCAAGAAGCTGAGAAGTATAGTTGTGGGTGAAAAGATAAGTACTTCAAGTTGGAAAATGGGTTTAGGAGGGACATTAAGAAAGTAACTTGCTCTGAAATGGTCTTTGAAAAGTATTTTCTTGGTTATTAGGTATCCAAAAAGCTCTAAAGAATAGTTGTGTGTGAAAAAGATAAGTACTTCAACTTGCAAAATGGGTTTAGGAGGTAGATTAAAAAAGTAACTTGCTCTGGAATGGTCTTTGAAATGTATTTCTTGGTGTTGAGGTATCCAAAAAGCTGTAAAGTATAGTTGCGGGTGAAAAAAGATAAGTATTGCAAGTTGGAATATGGGTTTAGGAGGGACATTAAGAAAGTAACTTGCTCTGAAATGGTCTTTGAAAAGTATTTCTTGGTGTTGAGCTATCCAAAAAGCTGTAAAGTATAGTTGGGAGTGAAAAAGATAAGTGCTTCAAGTTGCAAAATGGGTTTAGGAGGAAGATTAAGAAAGTAACTTGCTTGTCTTAGTCGATTACGTCATTCTATGCCCATAAATGGATTCCCGTCAGGACCTCCTGATAGGGTTCTACCGATTATGTAATCAATTTCTCAGAAATCCAATTGTCTTAGTCGATTACGTCATTCTATGCCCATAAATGAATTCACGTCATGACATTCTGATATGGTTCTACCGATTATGTAATCAATTTCTCAGAAATCCATTTGTCCTAGTTGATTACGTCATTCTATGCCCATAAATGGATTCCCGTCACGTGCTCCTTCTAGTGTTCTACCGATTATGTAATCAGTTTCTCAGAAATCCATTTGTCTTAGTCTACTATGTCATTGTTTGCCCATAATGTATTCCTGTCTTGATTTTCTAGAGATCTACCTATTCTATAAAACATATCTCGTATATTCATTTGCCCTAGTCTAGTACGTCATTCTATACCGATCAGTGATTCCTTGGTATGACCTACTGATATCGTTCTATCGATTCTGTAATCAATTTCTCAGAAATCTATTTGTCCTAGTTGATTACTTCATTCTATGCCCATAAATGGATTCCCGTCACGAGCTCCTTATAGGGTTCTACGATTATGTAATCAATTTATCGGGAATTCTCTCCCTTCGATTACGCAATCAATATATCTCTTCCCCACCTTCCCCTTAGAAACATCAAATTAATTCCCCTTTCGTGAATCAATAATTCCCCCTAGAAACAACAAATTAATTCCCTTTTCGTGACATATCAATCAATCTTGACATCACCTGTCACACATTATTAAACTTCGCCTGGAAACAATTTGATTAATGATTGACAGTACCTGTCAGACATTATTAAACTTTGCCGGGAAACAATTTGATTAATGACTGACAGCACAGGTGTTCCAAATTCCCAATCGCTTTAATTAACCAAGTGTTCTCCCTAATGACTCTATGCACATGGCCAAAACAACAACAACAACAACATCGACCTTGGAAAAAGAGGTCATTGACTGATTACGCAATCTTTCTCCCTAGGGACTCTATGCCCATATTAGGTGTTAAAAAAAGTCGTAGGTGGCAGCACGGTGTTCTCGTGGGATTATGTAATCAATTTCTCAGAAATCCATTTGTCCTAGTCGATTACGTCATTCTATGCCCATAAATGAATTCCCGTCATTACCTTCTGATAGGGTTCTACTGATTATGTAATCAATTTCTCAGAAATCCATTTGTCCTAGTTGATTACGTCATTCTATGCCCATAAATGGATTCCCGTCATGACATGCTGATAGGGTTCTACCGATTATGTAATCAATTTCTCAGAAATTCATTTGTCCTAGTTGATTACGTCATTCTATGCCCATAAATGGATTCCCGTCACGAGCTCCTTATAGGGTTCTACCGATTATGTAATCAATTTCTCGGGAATTCTCTCCCTTCGATTACGCAATCAATGTATCTCTTGCCCACCTTCCCCTTAGAAACATAAAATTAATTCCCCTTTCGTGAATCAATAATTCCCCTTAGAAACAACAAATTACTTCCCATTTCGTGACATATCAATCAATCTTGACATCACCTGTCAGACATTATTAAACTTCGCCTGGAAACAATTTGATTAATGATTGACAGTACCTGTTAGACATTATTAAACTTTGCCCGGAAACAATTTGATTAATGACTGACAGCACAGGTGTTCCAAATTCCCAATCGCTTTAATTAACCACGTGTTCTCCCTAATGACTCTATGCACATGGCCAAAACAACAACAACATCGACCTTGGAAATTTAGGTCATTGTCCCCATTAACCACGTGTTCTCCCTAATGACTCTATGCCCAAATTTGGTGTTAAAAAAAAGTTGTAGGTGGCAGCAGGGGTGGGTGACACGAGTAGCACCTTCCTCTCTACTAAAAACATTAAAAAGAAAAAGCAAATATTTCGATTTGATCACCGATAACCAATTTTTAGTGACCCAAGTATAAGCTAAGGGTGCCAATTCAGGAACAGGGTGGAAGCAAGGATTTTGTTCCATTCTCCGCATAAAGATGCTAAAAGGCATTTCTCAAAATTTCAAGGGTATTTTTTGCCCGAGAAAAAAAAATCATTAAACTAAAGGTATTTTTCCACATCTAGGGTATAATTTTACCCCCTTCCTGTAGGTGGGCCTGTATAGAATATGATAAAGAAACAAAACAATTATTAACTACAATGATAAAGAGTACTATAATTCTAGTGATCTCTAGTGATTTCTGGTCGATAGTCTAATGATTTATGCGTTGATTTAGTGATTTTTTCATGAATCTAGTGATTTTTTTCTCACCGGGTGGCAACCCTGAGTAGTTACAGTAGGTTTGATCCAGCCAATTATCGACCAATGTCTTTGTTGTCGGTGTTAAGCAAAATCTTTGAGAAGGCGATGCTTTCTCGTTTCAATAATTTTCTTACTTCTAAAGATTTTTTTCACGATTTTCTATTTAGTTTTCCAGCAAATCATTCAACTGAGCATGCTTCGAAGTTTTATTGAATTATCTTCACTCTGCCCTAGACTCCCTTTTGATTCCTGCTGCTTTGTTTCTGGATGTTCGTAAAGCCTTTGATGCTTCAACCCACAGTACTCTTCTTTTGAAACTTCTCGTTTTGGCGTAAAAAGGTAGTGCGTTTCTTCGGTTCAAGTCTTTCATGTCTGGTAGAATATTTTCTTTTGATCCGGTTTTTCGCTCACCATCAAGTGTTGACCAGGGGGTCCCTCAAGGGTCAATTTTAGGGCCAGTACTGTCCTTAATGTTTTTAAACGACATAATTTTTGCAGTTGGAAATAAAAATCCTCTTGATTGTCTTGTTCCTTTTGCCAATGATACCGCCCTTACTACTTCTGGGAGAACAGAGGATGATGTTCGTACAAAGTTAGTGGACCGCTTCAAGTTTTAATTTGGTTTGATGCTAACTCTCTTGCCCTAAATGTTTCTAAGTCTAGTTGTCTAGTTTTTTCTTGTATATCTCAGGCTTGTCCTCAACTATCTGAAATTCATATATCCAAAGGCTTTATTAGTAGACCAAAAGATGGCCGTGTTCGTTTCCTAGGTCTCCTGCTAGATATCAATTTATCATTTAAACACCATATTGACTTGATAATAATGAAGGCATGCAGAAACTGGCCGTTCTGGCTAAATGGACGCGCGCTGGGCTGAGAATCTGTGAATTTGGGTTCGATCCCTGGTGTTGTCAGTTTCTTAGTTTGGGACGCAGGTCAGTGGTGTGACCCTGTAAGCTTAGCCAGAGTCAACCCAGCTCTAACAAGGTACCTGGAGAGATCTGGGGAAGGTAAGCAGGAAGGGTGTCCGAAAGCATAGGTTGGCAGGCCCCCAGCCCCCCATTGCACTTCTTGGCTGAAGGGCCACGAAACGAAGATCAGCACCGCCGGTTTGGACCTTAAGGGTCTAGTGCCGCATCCATGCAGAAACCTCGGTATTCTAAGAAAACTCAAACATATTTTTCCTGGACCAATTCTAAGAATCCTATTTTACAGCTTCATTCATTCTTATGTTTCTGATTATGGTCCATTCATATGGATGTCTACATTTCCTTCTTTTCTCAAGTTACTTTTGAACACTTACAATAAAGCTATAAATCTTATTCAGGAGTTTAAATCGTTCGGCAACTAAACCGTTGCTTGATACTGAATTAAATAAAAAAAACAAGTTTTTTTTAACTGAAAGTAAAGAACGACGTTAAAAATTAAAACGAACAGAAATTATTCCGTATATGAAAGGGACTGTCCCCTCCTCAACGCCTCGCTCTTTACGCAAAAATTTTTATTGTTTAAAAAAAATACAGTTGTGTGAAAGTCAAACTTTAGCGTCAAGAGCGAGGGGTTGAGGCGGGCAAAGTCCCTTTCATATACGGAATAATTTCTGTTCGTTTTAAGTTTTAACGTCGTTCCTTACTTTCAGTTAAAAAAACTTGTTTTTTTTAATTTAATTTTGAAGGTTTTTGAATTAATGCAGGTTTTGATATTGACTCATCGTACATGAATAATTATAACTAAGTTTGCATATTAATTTTACTTTTATTTGGTTAAATGGCTTTTTCGAAACTTGTTTAATTTTATTTACGAACGTTTTTATTAGTAATAAATATACGTAACTTACGAATTAACTTACGTAACGAACTTCTATATTCATAGATTTTAATACGTATATTAGGGGGTTCGTCCCCTGGTCAATACCTTGCTGTTTAAGCTAAAGTTCGAATTTTGTTCCAATTCTTTTAAAATGAACCCTTAATCACAAAGGCCGTTAATTAGAATAAATAGCTCTTATGAAAGTACTAAAAAATCTTTGGCTTAAAGAGCGAGGTATTGACTAGGGGTTGAACCCAATCATATACATAATATTTTCTGTTCGTTTTAAGTTTTGATGTTGCTCCTTACTTTCAGTTGAAAAACTTGTTTTTTATTTAATTTCTAATCTTTTTCTTTAATAATGATGGGAAATCCGGCGCCCCCTTCATAACAATGTCCCTTCCCCCATAATAACTTCCTTCATGAAACGATCCTCCCATATAACCCCTCCACCTACCAGAAAAAATCCCCCCTGAAAACGTCTGTATACTTCCCAATAACCAATACTATATGTTTACATTGGGTAAAGTTCATAACTTTCAGCCCTCCCCCCGAGGACTTCGGCAGATTAAGTCATCCTAAAAGACATAGTTATAATATTTTCTACTATGCTAAGCAAAATGGCTATCCCAAAATTTCGATCGAGTGACTTTGGGAAAAAAATGAGCGTGGAAGGGGGCCTAGTTGTCCTCCATTTTTCTGGTCACTTAAAAAGGGCACTAGAACTTTTAATTTACGTTCAAGTGAGCCCTCTCACGATATTCTAGGACCACTGGGTCGATATGATCACCCCTGGAAAAAAAACAAAACACGCATCCGTGATCTTTCTTCTGGCAAAAAATACAAAATTCCACATTTTTGTAGATAGGTGCTTGAAACCTATACAGTAGGGTTCTCATATACGATGAATATGATGATGTGATTTTCATTAGGGTTCTATAGCTTTTAGGGGTATTTCCCCCTTTTTTCGAAAATCAGCCAAATTTTCTCAGGCGCGTAACTTTTGATTGGTATGGCTAAACTTGGTGAAACTTATATATTTGAAATCAGCATTGAAATCTGATTCTTTGGATGCATCTATTGGTATCAACCGTTTTTTAGATTTTCGGTTACCATTGAGCCGGGTCGCTCCTTACTTACAGTTCGTTACCACGAACTGTTTGAAAACTTTATTTTCTTTCTTGTCCGTCTTTCCCTTTTCTTCAGCTCCATGGTGATATTCCTAGGTCCATTAGATTTACGTTTCCTTGTGTATCTGATCGATCAAATTATCAGCCCCGTAGTTTTCTAAATATTCAAATTCCCCATATACCAACAATAAGATCCTTTCGTTGCGTGTCATTTGATATGGAACTCCCTTCCCGATTCGGCTCGAGATTGCCGCTCGTTTAGCACCTTCCAAACACTTGTAAAAAAAAAAAATTACCTCCATATAATTAATTTTTCCTTAACGTATATAGCGTTATCCATTTTTTTACTGTTATTATTATTATTATAGTTATAGATGTTGTGATTGATTAAAGTTTGATAAAGCTTATTTAATGAACTCTCTTTCCTTATTTTTTTTTATTCCTCCATTTTTATGAAGCAAATGCTTTACTTGTTAAATGTTTAAATGCTCAATAGTTTACTGGTATGAGTCATAATTTCTCTTCTATAGGCCATGGAGCCTTTGCGGAGATTTGTAGATTGTAGTGTTATTGTTGTATTGTTATATGGAAAATAAATCTATCTATCTGTCTATTTATGTACAGAAATGTGGAATTCTGCAGTTTTTGCCAGAAGAAGTTCATAGGTGCGTGTTTATTTGTTGTTATTTTTTTCGTTTGTTTTTCCTATTAATGATCGTATCAAACCAGTGATCCTATAAAGTCGGAAGAGGGCTCAATTTAATCGGAAATCAAAAGTTCTGGTGCCCTTTTTAAGTGACCAAAAAGATTAGAAGGCAAACAGACACCCTCCATCAACCTATTTTTACTTCATTTAGTATTTTTATCGGGACATATCTGAATTTTTTGGTGGGGGGGTGATTGTAAGTGGGGAAGTAAGTTTCCGAGAGAATTTTCCAGGAGAAATTTTATATGGGGAAGGGGGTTGACACCATTTGAAAATCTGTCACAAATTAAATAATTAAAAAATCATCTGAAAGTAAAAAGCACAATTAAGTCAAATCGTATCAAAATTCAGTTCCGCGGAACTAAATTTTATATGCGGGGGGGGGGGGGATTTCTTGACATCATTTGAAAATCTGTTTTAAATAACTAAAAAATCAACTGAAAGTAAAACGCACAATTAAAAGTTAAAACAAATAGAAAAAATGTCCTTTATGAGAAGGGCTGCCCCTAACTCAAATAGTATCAAAATTTAGTTCCGCGGAATTTGTCTGGGGGAAATTTTAAATGGGGTCGGCATTGTCTCGGGGATTTCTCAGTGGAGGCAGGGAAAATCCACGGGAAAATTTTCCATGGAGGGATTTTCCACGGCCGCAAGATAAACTTTCCATTGAGAGGGGGGGGATTTCCACGGAAAACTTTCCACGGAGGGGGATTTCGGCATGATTTGAAAAATGACTAGAAATTAAATGAAAAACAAGTCTTTGTTTCAAATGATAGTAGGTCAAGGAGAATTTTCCAGGCGGATTTATCCGCAAGAATTTTCTGGGGCAATTCTCAACGAGGATAGAATTGTCCAGGGAGGAATTTTACGTAAAAAGAACTTTTCCATAGAGGAATTTTCTTGGGGATAGTTATCCTTGGAGGAGGAGTGTATTTCTCAACATTATTTGAAAAACGATCAGAAATTAAAGAAAAACAGCCTTTCAGTCAGGAAGTGCAATGAGGGATTGGGGTCAGCCACCCTGTGCTTTCACACACCCTTCCTATCTACCTTCCCCAGATTTCTCCAGTTACCCATTTAGAGCTAGGTCGACTCAGGCTGCACTAACTCCACTGACCCCTGTTCTTAACAAAAAAAACAGCGAAACCCCTGTCCTTGAGGACAAAGAATTTCAAGTCTATAATGCTAAGATTAAAACTTAAAACGAGCAGAAATTATTCCTTACATGAGGGGGTATGCCCCTTCCTGAATACCTCACTCTTTACTCTGAAGTTTGACTTTTTGTCCCAATTGTGAAACACAAGGGCCCTTTACTTATAATAAGAAGCATTGTTAAAATACTAAAAAAAAATTTAGCGTGAAGATAGATGTATTGAGGAGGGGGCGCCTTCCCTCAAATACGGAATAATTTATGCTTGTTTGAAATTTTAATGTTGCTCCTTACTTTCATTTGAAAAAACATATTTTTTGTGTTATGAGACAGCAAACCTTATTCCTATTTATTAATTGAGATTAAGTAAAACAAAAAAAAAATATTGATATTGTAGGAATTTCCATAACACTGAGCATGTTTAAGCAACCCCCAAATACAGGAAATCAGAGAAGCTTAGCATACATGTGTTTTGAAAGATAATCGTTGGACCAAGCACAATTAGGATTGAATTTCAAGCTGAAACTTCCTTCGAGGTTGAATGTTACAAACGCTCATGGAAGTGAACCAGGTTACGTTGTTGCTTTTGAAACGAGCATATCAGTTCAATGTTTGACAAGATCGCGGATCACCTTACAATAATATTTATTAACAAGCTTAAAAATTATCGGGTTCAGCCATGCTGCATTGTGTAACTCGGTAAGGCATAGGTGGCCAACCAAATGTTGTTGACGCCCATTTTGGAAATGTATCATTACTCCGCGGTGGGCATATAAAATTATATGCCCTCATATTAGATTCAGACCCACCATAGACATTATTCGGAGGGGGGGGGATTGAAACATAATATAACATTTTCACTTTGTTTACGTATATTATTAATTGCAGCATTGCTAATATAATGATAACGACACTACAAGCACATCGAGTTATTCAACGCATATAGCGAAATCTAAAAATATATTAGTATTATTTAAATGTGAAATATAGAATTATTTGAAAAATATTTATTTCACTTAGGTGATTTTGTTTTTTCCGCCCTCAAAGTTAGCTTTTGTAAATTGAACTCAAAATTGATATTTCCGCATGGTAGTCGGTGTTTCAGGTTGGCGTTCGTTTGTTTGAGCGTGTTTTGTATTTGGTCGATTTCATTGCGAAACAAAAACTTATTCGTTGATGTATATTGAGTGATAAGTGGTACCAAGTTTTAGTGCCAGGTTCCTCAATTTCAAAGAATTTCTCTTTAGTGGCAAAAGGATTGCAAAAATTGTTTTTGATTCTAATGGGTACTTATGCATTAGCTGGTACACACGCTATATACTGTATAGAGAAATGCTAAAGGAAACCAGTCAAACGGGCATCTGTCATTATATAAATGGATCGCAAACCGTGGTTTTTCACTGCGTTTACAATATTTAAACTATTGATTTTTGGGGTTTACGGGGGAAAAAAAGGTACATAGGTTAGGTTAAGTTAGGTTGCATATTTAATATATATTATGCTTTACCCCCAACCAACCCCCTCCCCCACCCCATCCCTCTAATGTGCAAATATATAACCCAAATTTGTTTCTAAACTATTATATCCATCCTATTTTGTTTTATTTCATTAGCATTAACCAAACTTGACTTCTTATGTGCGTACCAGCTAATGCATAAGTACCTTCTAATGTTCCAAAAATGCGTTAACATTTTACGAATACATTTAGAATTAAAGTTAATCTTTTCTCAGAATTTAAACAGTTAATTTTTGAATACAGAGGTAAGAATAACAGTCAGTTTATTTTTAAAAATGGTTTTCGCTACTTTGACCATTATTATTTAGTAAAAATATAACGAATCTTGTTGGCCAAAACATGTTGAAGGCGGGTAACACGCTGGCTGCGACTATGCCATCTCTGCTCCAAGAGATTAATTAAATGATTTATTTCAGCTCACTTTAATACCTTATAGTAAAAGTGGCTCTGTATGGGCATTGTTATTGTCAATTATTCAAACCATTGTTAGAGACGTTTTTGGTATGGGACCGCTTACCCTCCCCATAACGTAAAAATTAAGTAAATTTTTTTTTAGAACAGAATCAGAAAATTATTTGACCTCGGCCTCTTCTCGATTAAAACAAACAAGAGAAAACAAACGAATAGACACGCATCCATAATCTTTCTTTTGGGAAAAAAAAGCGAAATCCTATATTTTCATAGCTGGGAAATTGGAATCTCTACAGTACGGTTCTCAGATATACTGAATCTAATGCATGATTTTCATTAAATCCAATTGCCTTTTTGGGGATGTTTTTCCCCATAATTCGAAAATCAGGATAATCTTCTCAGGTTCGTAGCTTTTGATGGGTAACATTAAGCTCAATGAATTTTAAAAATTTGGAATTAGCATCTAAGCCAATTCTTTTGATGCAGTAATTTTTATTAAAAAAATCCCCGTTTTGGAGGTTTGGTTACTATTGGCCCAAGTCACTTCTTACTAACAGTTCGTTACCACTAGCTAATTGATATCAGTGGCACAAGAGTTTGGTCATTCCACTATTTACAATATTATCGATTATATACAACAGGGATGTCCAGTCTTTTTTTTATAGTGGGCACTAGAAATAATTCAACGAGTCACAAAAGCTATTAAATTTCAAGAGAAATGGACATAAAATGGACACAGTTTCAAAAAAATGGGCATATTTTCATGAAAGGACGCTGTGAAAATGACTTGCGGGCCACATAAAAATCACAGGCGGAACGCAGTATGGCCTTCGGGCCGCAGGTTGAACATCCCATGTATAGAGACTAGTTAATACAAGACCCAGAAAAATCAACTATGTTGAGCCTTTTTTACACTCGACCGACTGGATGGCTGTTTGATCAAAGCAGAATTTCCCCACTCAATCAATAATATTGTCAATAGTAATTAGCAGCAATATTTCTCTAGAGCCCGACATGGCTGAAAAGTAGTATCATATAATTTTTACATTTGGTTGTAGTCCGTTCA
Organism: Artemia sp. Qi Xiang Cuo; assembly: GCF_049724085.1. Classification (NCBI taxonomy): domain Eukaryota; kingdom Metazoa; phylum Arthropoda; class Branchiopoda; order Anostraca; family Artemiidae; genus Artemia; species Artemia sp. Qi Xiang Cuo. Next base: position 19,140,323 of record NC_142804.1, read on the forward strand.
GTAAATACAATGCTGTTTCCTGAAGAAAACGCAGGCCATAATAATCTTCATTTGATTCTTAGGCTTAAAGCGGCCCCAATATTAGGAATATTATCAGCAAAAATTTAAATTGAACTCTTAACGGAGAACTTAACGGTTAATTTAACTGAAAACTTAATAGAAAACTTAACGGTTCAGAAAACTTAACGGTAACGGTTGCCTGCAAAACTTAACCAACACTAAAATTAAACCATACTAATTTAAGCCACACATAACTCACCCGCATAAATTTTAAACCAGACAACATTTTGCCCACGCAAATTTTAACCCATTGAAATTCGGCCATAAAAGTTCAAATGACACTAACCAGGTAAAATTCTACTAACGCAAAAGTTAATGCAAAATAAACGACCCTGCATTCAACATGTACAAAATTCAATCCTTGTGCTCCAAACAGAGAAGAGAACCTTTATGCCCCCATAATCACCAAAACCTTGACATTTTCGTAATTTCTTCTGTCATTCGAAATATTTTTTGTTTCATTTAACCCTCTCCCTCATAAATCACCTCCTGCCAATATGCCTGGTTTGATCCCGGAAAAGCCAGCTCAGCAAAACTCAACCTGTGGAGGGAAAAACCCAGGTAAAATTTTATTTGGCAAAACTCGACCCACAGTTTTTAGCTTCCAGTATCCAAAAGCAGTACTATGACCTCCCATGCTCATTTTTATCGGTATTATTTTACAAAAAAATATAAACAATATTTAAGAAGGGCCATAAAAACGCTCTGACTACGCGGCCTAATCACGGTAGAAATGGCAGTTCTTACCTGATCTGAGATCCACTTGACAAAACACGTAGAGGGTACCGAGGATTGGGGCCCCTTCGGGCCCCAATTGTTGTATATTTGAATTTTCACGTACTTTAACAATGCAAGGGAGGGTAAAGAAAGCATAAATCTGTTCCCACAAGGCCATCCAGCTAAAATTCAACTAATCTACTTAATTTGCAATAATTTTGGTAAATTTTTACCAAATCATATTATTGACTTACGAATAAAGTGATTATACCACTCGATGTCTTTTTTTATGCTCGTTCCAAATATAATAATCATTTTTGTCGGAAATGAATTTTACCCTAACCCCTATATACCAATTCAGGGTATAAATTTGCACATTAGGGGGGTGGGGGTAAAGTATAAACTTACCTCCCATTTACATCAGAAATAAAATAAAGGCATCGAGTGGCATATTCACTTAATTCGTAAGTCAATAATATGATTTGGTAAAAATTTACCATAATTTTTACGAGGTAGACTAGGCTTACTTTGTAAAAACTATATTTTGACCGCAATAAATTCTTGAAAAATCAAAAATGCTATTATTTGTGACTTATATTGAAAATTCGGCATCAATCCTTTTGCATTGTAGATTGATAATAACAAATATCAAATTTTCTTTAGAATTTTCTACTTTTTTAATGAAACTGTAAGACGCTACACTGTAAGTAGGGTTAGTAGTTTTTAACCTCTATCCTTCAATGCTAACTTGCCGAAGACCCGACTCGTACGTTTTCCAATTCTCTTTGGTTGCCGTAATTTGGCATACCTTTTCAGTTTCTCTTCGTAGGGCCAAGAGAAAAGAGCGTGTTCAAAGAAACCAAGAAAAAATGTGCTGTTATGTTCAATATTTCTCTGTTCTCTAGGATTATTTGTGGCCTTCGGTTAAGCTTAGGTAGAGGGATGTATGATCACTTCTTGGGGTCAAATATCAAGCCGTGTAGTTTCGTCCATTTTGATTTTTTTTTTTCAATTTAGTGCTGAATACTATCTTGGGAGCTGAGAGTTTGATTCCCCAATGCTGATTATATTATTTTTTCTGAGTTAAAGTTGTTCTGTTTTCAGTCTGTTCTTTAGCATTTTGTGTTGCTTGAATTTTCAATGGGTCAAGTTTTGCCGGAATGAGTTTAACTTGGGTTTAGTTCTGCTCAGTTGAATTTTTGTAGTGATTGAATTTCGCAGCAATATTACCATCAACAATAATATTGTCACTGGGAGACTTGCAATGAAATTGGCAGCTCTCCAAGGTCACAAGTTAATCTTGTCAAGGCCACACAATATTTCACTGAATTGCCAGTGTTTCTCAGGTCATGTTTTCCAAATGTTTAGTTTTTAAATAATAGGAATTGATATCACGTTATGCACCGTCACGCAATGCATTAAAAAACCATCCGAATGAAATTAAGACGGTAAATTTATTGCAGGTATAAGTAATGAGCTGAGTAAGCACGAACTATTGTATTAGAGCATAGAGTATGAGCATGAGCCATTACAATGACTAAGTTACTGGTATTGTCAGTGTACGATCTACTTAGCCCTTTGGTGACTTGGTCACCCAAACATTTCTGGTGAAAAAACACAAAAGTTTGTAACTGTGGTAAAATCTGACAAGCAATCAATTTTTTGTGTCTTTGACTTACTTTGAGACGTATAAATGTTTATATGCCACCAAGTTTTGCTCTCTTCTCGGGAGGGCAATAAATTGTTTATTCACTTCCCTTCGTTACCGTCTCTTTGGAAAAGATAAAGTGGCAGACCAAAAACAAGCTTCCTTGTAACAAGAATAAAACAAAAGTACTAAGATTCGACTTCTAAAACACGTCAACTTTAATTACACCTGAATAAAGTATACGCAATGCTATGAATGGAGTTTAAGGCAAAATAGCGACGAAGACCACACTGCCTTTCCATAACAAACAACAAAAGCACGAAGAACAATAGGAAAATATTTTTGCAAGACAGTGGAGATAATTTGAAGGAATATTTCGAAACTATGTCCAAGGGCCGTCCTCAGCAAGACAAAAATATATAAAAGAAAAAAGACTCACAAGAACATGCAACCAATAAAACCACAAATTAAAAAATTTTCAAAGCAGTCCTAGGATCCTTACTTCAGCGAAGTTCAACCAGGACTGATAAAAATTAAGGTAAAAACAAGGCGATTCAATGAGATGAAAGAAAAATAATTTAATAACACGTTCTTATTGCTAACCCAGCCTTTTTGACAGCTAACCTCAAAGGTCTTCTTGTGACCGGTTCTGTATTAATGTCTATTAGTTTTTTAAAATATTTTGTAAGATAATTTTAAATTAAATTTGTGTATAGAGCATTTAGTGTATATTCCCCCAAGTCCCTATTTAGGAAAATATTATTATTAATCTTAAGTCTGATTTCAATTGATTCTCAGACTACCTGATTTATGCCAAGGTCATTGCTAATAAGGGAGGACTCATCAAAGCATATTGTGGCTAGGATTTACAAAAATATGGCTGCCTACTGCAGAATCAAATGAAACTGGTAACTGGGGTTTTATCTTTACCAGGATTTAGAAAATTTATGATTTTAAAATTAATTGTGAAAACTACATACATATTTTTTTGTGTGCAAACGTTTTTAAGATTTGTAGTGATTTTTGGAATGTAGGGGAGGTAAATTATGTTTGAGGGCTTGTCAAAAATCTCACATGGTAAACTGTCATTAATTTTACGGGAGTGTTTTTTAGTCTACAGTTAATTACACTATTAATAAATAGAATAGGATACCCATTTCCAAAAATTATGTTCTTGATAAACTTTAGTTCTGCTGTGATGTGGGAATCAGAACAAATGTTTAGGGCACGATCGGCGAGGGATATTACGACGGCTCTTTTAACTTGTGGAGGGGGGGGGGGGTTGATTTAAAATGCAAATATCTATTATTTTGTGTTGGTTTTCAATAAATTATAGACCACCCACAAGATTGATCCAAAAAACCACATTTTTTCAAGGTAAATAAGATAGGACTTCTGATTTTGTTTTCTGTTTGCTTATCTTCTGTAAACTACTACTACTACTACTAACAACTCATCGCCGCGCCAAGCCGCCTGAGGCCAACACAGCTACACACGCTCCTCCTCCACCCCAATCTATTCAAAGCCTCCCTTTTTACACCCGCCCACAAAGTTCCCATTTCCTTTAAATCTTTCTTTATGACGTCCTCCCACCCCAGACGGGGATGACTTGCTTTCCGTTTAGCCCTAGATGGTTGGCCGAAAAGAACAATCTTCGGCAATCTGTCATCCTTCATCCGCACAACATAGCCTAACCACCTCAACCTTTCTTTCATTATAGACCTAGAAAGCGGTATTGAACCGCATTTTTCGTATAGCCTATTGTTTGAAATACGGTCAGTCAGCCGGGTACCCAGAACAATCCTTAAGCAATTTCTCTGGAAAACATCTAGCAAATTTTCATCTGCTTTTCTGAGCGCCCGTGCTTCAGAGCCATATTTGACCACTGTCATCACTGTATCTTATATTATTCTAATCTTGGTTTGCATACTTATCTTCTTATTCTTCCAAACTTTTTTTAACTGTGAAAAACCACCCTGAGCCGTGGCTATTCTATTTTTAATATCTTCACTGCTCCCACCATCTTTAGTAATAATACTACCAAGGTAAGTGAAGCTTCCCACCTGATCAATCTTTTCATTACCCAACGTCACCTTTTCATCTTCACTTATTCCTAGCCTTAGTGACTTAGTCTTCCTAACATTAATTTTCAAACCAATACTAGCACCCTGAACTCGCAAAACATCTAAAACTTCATTCATTTTTCTCACACTTTCATCTAGGATGATTAAATACTCAGCATAATCAAAGTTCAGGAGACTTTTTCCTCCCCATTTGATTCAGTGGTCTCCCATTGCCTGTCCTGTGCTCCTTAAAACAAAGTCCATCAAAATAATCCATATAAAAGGGGATAAAACACATCCCTGCTTAACTCCTGATTTAATACAAAACCAGCTGCTAATCCCATTTCCTACCTTAACCGCAGCAGTGTTATTCTCGTACATAGCACTAATCACTTTAATGTATTTGTCTGGTATACCATACAAGGATGAAACCTTTACTAAAGCGCCTCTATCAACAGAATCGAACGATTTCTCATAATCTATAAAACTGAGGACCAAAGGTGTTTGAAAACTTAGGCTCTTCTCAATTATTAGCCTAAGAGTGAAAATTTGGTCAACACATCCTCTACCTTTTCTAAAACCGCACTGCTCTTCTCTTAAAACTTTGTCTACGGCATCTCTCAGTCTAAAAAGTATCATATTACTTAGCAATTTGCTACCTACAGAGACCAGACTAATACCTCGATAATTACCACACTCACTTTTATCACCTTTCTTATAAAGTAGCTTAATTAAGGTTTTCCTAAAATAGTTAGGTACTTCCCCTTTTTCAAAAATCATATTCATAATCTTCAATAACTTATTTCTAACTTAGGAGCCACCATATTTAAGAAACTCATTTACCACCCTATCAGCACCTGGAGCCTTATTATTCTTTAATCCTTTTAGTACTGTTGCTAATTCCTCCTCCCAAAACAAATCTTCCTTCACATCCAAGGTATCACAAACTTTTTCATTTTCCTCTATATTTGTTCCTGCAACTCTATCTCGGTTAAGCAAGTTCTCAAAATGTTCGGCCCATCTCGCTATAGCTTTTTCCTTATCGCTAATTGCCACCCCATTCCTATCTTTAACTGGGACAAGTCCAGATTGACTACTACCTCTCAATTTGTTAACGTGCCAGTACAATATTTTACTATTATGCCGTCTAGCTGCATCTTCTAAATCCTCGGCAAGTTTATCCATGGCCTCCACTTCACACCTCCTTAGTTCATATTTCAATGCTTTCTCCACTTTCTATACATTTCTTTTGTTTTCATGCGATCTATCACTCAGATAATTCTTGTACAAGTCCTTTCACCTTTCTATTAAACATAAAGCTTTTTCACTAATATTCTTAGCTGCAGTTCTAGCTTTCTTCCCTAATACATCTTCAGCAACTTCACAAATTATTTTTCTAAAATTATTCCAATCATCTTTCACATTATCAAATTTTAAACTCCCAAGAATAGTATTTAACTGTTCCTGGAAAGTTTCTCTCAAATTCTCATTCTGGAGTCTACAAACATCATAATTTACCGGGAGGTAATTACCCTTCCGATATTTCAGCTTTAAATTAACCCTTGACACTACTAGATGGTGATCTTTACTTTTAACATCAATAACGGCACTCATGTATACCCTAGAATCTTGTATTGATCCTGCCAGTCTTCAGTTTACTATAATATAATCAATAAGGTTTGCTGTCTTGCCATCACGTGAATGCCATGTTAACTTATGAGCCATTTTATGACCAAACACCGTATTTTTTATAACTAGATTGTTGTGCCTACAAAATTGCAAAAGTCTGTATCCATTACTGTTTTCTTTTCCTACACCAAATTTACCTAGGCTGGGATAACATCTACCCCTATTTCTACCGACCTGTGCGTTAAAATCTCCCAGTAATAGCATCATATTTCGATCTGGGTCCCTGTCTATTTGCCCTTGCAACTATAAGTAAATTATATCCGAGTCCCTAGTGTTTCTGTCAATCGGTTTTACTGTGTCGTATACTACTATAACTAATGCTATGAACTTTTTAATCATAAAATAAGCAACTAGTATTCTATTGTTAATACCTTCCCAGCCTAAAAAACTGTTTAATTAAACAAATCAAATAACCCAAAGATTTTCCTTAGTCTCTCAAAAAGTAGTCAGTGAGTTGAAAGGAAAATCTGACCTATATTAGCAATTTTGTACGGATCATCAATCATAAGCTCAAGAATTATATCCGATTCCGAATCTTCGCCACAGAAGCAGCTCATCGCTTTTCAAATTACGACTAAGATAAACCCTCTACTACGTCCTGCGAGAAGACTTTCTCTGCTTAAAGAAGATATGCGCAGATTATCTTACCAAAAGGAAGTTGACTGCTAGAGGAAAACAGGTCATAATTAGAGGACTGACTAGTCCTGTAGCCAGGTAGTAACTAGGGTTGAGCTAATGTAATTAGATGGTAAAGCGAGGCAAGGAAGTACAAAGGAGGACCTTTGGGCCTGCCCCCTTCCAAAATCCCAGGGTTTCTAAGATTTCTGGGCAATTCTTGTAAGAAATATAATTCTTGGCAATTTATATATGTATATATATATATATATATATATATATATATATATATATATATATATATATATATATATATATATATATATATATATATATATATATATATATATATATATATATATATATATATATATATATATATATATATATATATATATATATATATATATATATATATATATATATATATATATATATATATATATATATATATATATATATATATATATATATATATATATATATATATATATATATATATATATATATATATGTATATATATATATATATATATATATATATATATATATATATATATATATATATATATATATATATATATATATATATATATATATATATATATATATACATATATATATATATATATATATATATATATATATATATATATATATATATATATATATAT
>NC_142804.1:19148288-19179633 GCF_049724085.1 Artemia sp. Qi Xiang Cuo
AACTTCTATTTTCATATATTTTAATACGTATATTAGGGGGTTCGCCCCCTAGTCAATACCTCGCTTTATATGCTAAAGTTCGAATTTTTTTCCATTTCTTTAAAACTTACCCCTTAATCACAAATGCCGTTAATTAGAAATAAACAGCTCTTATGAAAATATTAAATACAACTTTAGCGTAAAGAGCGAGGTATTGACTAGGGGGCGAACCCAATCATATACGTAACAATTTCTGTTCGTTTTAATTTTTGATGTTGCTCCCTACTCTCAGTTGAAAAACTTTTTTTTTATTTGATTTCTGATCGTTTTTTTTAATGCTGGGAAATCCGGCGCCCCATTCATAGCAATGTCCCTTCCCCCATGAAAACTTCCTCCGTGGAAAGATCGTCTCACGTAACCCCCGACCCCCCCCCCCACTACAAGAAAAATTTTTCCTGAAAACGTCTGTATACTTCCCAATAACCAATACTATATGCAAACAATGGGAGAAGTTCATAACTTTCAGCCCTTCCCCCGGGGAGTGTGGGGGATTCAGTCATCCTCAAAGACATTCTTATTATAATTTTCGACCATGCTGAACAAAATGGCTATCTTAAAATTTTGATCGGGTGACTTTGGGAGGAAATGAGCGTGGGAGGGGGCCTAGTTGCCCTCCATTCTTTGGGTCACTTAAAAAGGGCACTAGAACTTTTAATTTGCGTTCGAATGAGCCCTACCGTGTTATCCTAGGACCACTGGGTCGATACGATCACCCCTGGGAAAAAAGACAAAATAAAAAAAAAAAAACACGCATCTGTTATCTTTCTTCTTGTAAAAAATACAAAATTCCACATTTTTGAAGATAGGAGCTTTAAACCTCTAAGGCATGGTTCTCTGATACCCTGAATCTGATGGTGTAATTTTCATTAAGGTTCTATGACTTTTAGAGAGTGTTTCCCCCTTTTTTTCGAAAATCAGACACATTTTCTCATGCGTGTAACTTTTGATGTAGGATTAAACTTATATATTTGAAATCAGCCTAAAAATCTGATTCTTTTGATGTATTTATTGGTATCAAAATTCCGTTTTTTAGGGTTTTGGTTACTATTGAGCCGGGTCGCTCCTTACTTACAGTTTGTTACCACGAACTGTTTGATTAGGACCCAACCTTGTCTCCCCACGGACAACATTAATTTGATTTTTCTAGATGGAAGTATTCAGAGGATGCTGTAATGTTCAATATAGGTGCATCTATTTTCGGATATCGGAGGCTAAAATCTGTCGCGGTTTTTTTTTTCGCCTGCTATTGAGAGGAAGTTGTCTGAAGATGAAGTACAGAAGATGATTTTTAGGAAATAAAAAGCGGCAAAAAATCAATTTTGAAACCAAAAGCTGCATTTTTTCTAATTATTTTTGCTGGTGAATAAGGGAAATCTAGCAGATTTTGAATAAAAAATGGATTTTCTTAAAATCTTGAGAATTGAATAGGATATGGGAAAAACATACTGAAGTGGTCGGTAGAATCTTCTAAGTTTAAGTAAGTAAGATATGAATCTAAGTTTTGGCAAAGAATGTCTTATGCTACTTTTTAAGCTGCTGTATTTGCTATAACGGTCCTAAGAAAAAAAAACTCTTTCTCGAGCCCTTGAGGGTTTCAAATGTTATTTTGGTGCAGTATGGAGATGTTAAGTTCGGACGCCGTGGCAGTTCCAACTGCTCCAACCACGCGGCAGGAGTCTTATGTCAAGTTACTCTATTTAGATTAAATACATAGAATTATTCAGTTCATCCGTCTTCGGAATGCAGTATTTTCGACTATTTTCAACAAAACCCATAACTCCAATTGCTAAGAACCTCTTTGTTGCAAGGAATATGATATGATCTTGGACGACAAAACTATATTTTATTTCTTCTATCGTGGTCACATCTCTTATTCCTTACTGGTCTATTTTTATTCTTAAGCTAAGAGCGCCCAGGAATTAGAAAGAGATGTTACCGTGATAATCATGATTGGAGAAATACCTTCGTAAATCGGCCTTTCATTTCCTTGTTCCTGTTCCTGGCAAGGCAAATCCAGATCCGAATATTTCAAATAAAAATGCCTGTTCAAATTAATTTAATTTTAAAATCGAAGAAAATAATTTAATTTTAATTAATCAAATTCATTTAGACCTGTTTAAGTTGTTGTATAAACTTGTATGCTTAGATAAAGTTATTATTTCCAATAAAGGTAAAAATGCGAGAACACGTAGCATGCTAAAGGGTATTTATTGTGGAGTTATACTGTTTAGGGGCTGACTTGACTTGACTTATGTCCCATCCGTCCTTGAAGGTCGTTTTGGGCCTCTTCTTTAACCAGTTCATTGATATGCCTCCTGTAGTTTCTTCTGTTGTCGGCCAGGTGGAGGAGTTGTGGCAGGTTGTAGGGTGAGAACTTTCCTTTCCATCTCTTAGGAGGGCGACCTCTGGGGCGAGAACCGTGTACTCATCCATCGAAGGCTATCTTCGGGAGACGAGTGCTAGCCATGCGTCGGGTATGTCCAAGCCATTTGAGTTGTTGTAGTTTTAGGAGACTCTGTCGTGGTAGGTGATACCAGCGATGTGTCGTAGGGATTTGGTTTCAGAGGCAGCTAGGCGACATTGATCGTCTGTTTTAATTTTTAAGCAGGCAGCTTGTTCACATGCTCATAATCAGTCTTGTCGCATGCGCAAATATTTCTTATTCGAAATAAACTATTAAGTGAAGATGATGGTTATTTGTATTCATGTAGAGATAAGAATAGATAGAGATCAAATAAGCAATAATAGATCTCAAAACAGTCAGTCTACAAACTAGCTTTTTGAGTAATCTTTCTGTCTTTTTGAAACTTCGAATTTTCTTGGACATCTAGCGAAAAGGGTATTTTGGAGCAGTGCTTTTCTCCTTTACACCGGTTTCAATTTTTATCTCCCCAGCCCCCGCCCCCCTTTGTGCATGCATAAATATTCAAATATATGCTGCAACTGAATAAATACGGGAATCCATGTGTAGATCAACCCACTACTTGAATTTAAATGAAATAGCCAATGTAAAAGCAAAAAAGATAAATTCCACAAAATAATATCGTTGCAAAAATACTGCTTTTCTGTCGAAATAGCTTCGTTTTCGTTTTGTTTAGCTCAAAAATGTCATACCATTTTGACAAACGTAACAAGATTAAGAACATTAGAATAGTTTATGCAATATTGTTGGACTGACTCGACATTTGCTCATACCATTTCTCACTTTTTTGCTGAAAAATTTGTTTCAAGTAATTTGTCTGCATACCTTTCAACTAAGCAAAAAACACTGAAGATACAAGAATTCATTTTCAAATTCCTATTAAATTTTCTTGTTCGTCATATGAGTAATTTAGAAAACTTTGTCCGGTTATTAAAGCCAAAATGTCATCTTTGTTCTTACCTCCTAGAAATGAAAATATTGTTTTTAAACAGTCTGAAAGGATAATCTTGAGTGGAAATTGCTGTTTAAATTAGCTGATGGGATGTTAGAAAATATACATGCAGTTGTTCTAGCTAACCCCTTTGCTTCTTTTTAACTATCTTAATGATATCATACAAATTCAATTAATCAGTCCAAACAATACCTTTGTATCTGGATTGGCTGTATTTAATCTTGTGACTCTGAATTCATGAACAAATAAAGGGAGGGGAAGGTACGTCTTCTCTAGACTTATGGATTTTTCCTGAAATTATTATACTTTTTAACAAATTGCCAGAAGAAAATTTTGATTGTCGGATTATTACACTTTGTCGGGTATTTTTTACAACTGGTGACCCAAGCCGTAAGCCGTTGCTCTAAGCATTTTGTAAACCCTCAAACTGGTCTTTCAAATAAAAAGGCAAGAGTTAGAATGAAAATTCAGCAAAACTAGTTGAAAACCATATGGCCCGAATTATATTTTGTTTTATTTCGCGTTAGGTATATTGAATACAATGCAGAAATATTAATTGGAAATATCTGAATTAACTTAAGCCTTGAAGAACCGAAGAGGATTGTTAACTCTTTGAATCCTTTTTGCATGTTTTACTTGCTCCCAATAAGAGACTACCAAATTTCCGTTTTTGTCTATAAATATTTTAATGATATTCTGTCTTATTCATTTGCCTATTTTTTTCTACTGTGATTTCAAACTAGGGGTCCTGGGAATATTGCACGGCAAATCTGGAATACAACTCAAGAATCACAAATCTTTATTAATTTTGCACATAGTGTTCGAAATTTAATCTGAAGTTAATGTCGCGGTGAAAAGATTCATCCTCATGTTTGCAGAATCAGAAGCATGAGCCCTTTTAATTTTCTCTTTTCCATTTTCATTGATATTTGGTACTTGTATGATATACCCCCTACCTAATATTATTTTAATATCTTTCTCTGACGCTCAATCCTAATGAAGTAGTACCAAAGTAAAGTATTGTAAAAATACAATACTTTAGAAACAAATTTGGGCTATATATTGGCCCATGGCGGGGGGGGGATAAAGTATAGTGGGTCTGCGTGCTTAATGTGTTAGGTACACTTATTCTGCTTATTATATAATAAAATTGTTTTATAACTTCTCACTGTCCAAATACTTTACTCCATACCTCACCCCCCCATCCCCCTAATGTGCAAATGTTCAATCTACATTATATATTTTCCATCTATTAGGTCCCTTCTCTTTGCCTTATCTCACGCTAAGCTGAAAGAAACTAACGAAAAAAACTGGTTTTACAATGTAACAATGAAGGAACAATCAGTAACAATAGGGGGTTTATCATACAAGTACCGAATATTAGGTAGGGGTATATTATATATTTTGAATGGTTTGAGGGAAAATCTTAGTTTTGGTTTTCACAAATAATATTCGTATGCTCTCCTAACCTAAGCTGAAACTAAGGAATAGGTTTTATCAAACAGTAAGTGGTAACGAACTGTAAGTAAGGAGCGACCCGGCTCAATGGTAACCGAAACTCTAAAAAACGGTATTTTGATACCAATAGATACATCAAAAGAATCAGATGTAAATTCTAATATCAAATATATAAGTTTCATCAAGTTTAATTATACCCATCAAAAGTTACGCGCCTGAGAAAATTTGGCTGATTTTTGAAAAAAGGGGGAGAGACCCCCTAAAAGTTATAGAACCATAATGAAAATCACACCATCATATTCAGCGTATCAGAGAACCCTACTGTAGAGGTTTCAAGCTCCTATCTACAAAAATGTAGAATTTTGCATTTTTTGCCAGAAGAAAGATCATGGGTGCGTGTTTATTTGTTTGTTTGTTTTTTTCTTTTACCCAGGGGTAATTGTATTGACCCAGTGGTCCTAGAATATCGTAGGAGGGCTCATTGGAACGGAAATTAAAATTTCTAGTGCCCTTTTTAAGTGACTAAAAAAAATGGAGGGCAACTAGGCCCCCTCCCACGCTCATTTTTTTCTCAAAGTCATCCAACAAAAATTTTGAGATAGCCATTTTGTTCAGCATAGTCGAAAATTTAATAAATATGCCTTTTAGGATGACTTAATCCCCCACAGTTCCCAGGGGAAGGGCTGCAAGTTATGAATTTTGCCCATTGCTTACATATTGTATTGGTTATTGGGAAGTATACAGACATTTTCAGGAAGGATTTTTTTCTGGTGGGGGGGTTGGAGATGGAGAAGGGGGTTACTCGGGAGAATCTTTCCGTGGAGGATGTTTCTTTGGGGTAAGGGACATTTCCATAAAGGGGGCGCTGGATTTCCAAGCCTTATGTAAAAAACGATCAGAAATTAAATAAAAAAAACAAGTTTTTTCAACTGAAAGAAAGAAGCAGCATTAGAACTTAAAATGAACAGAAATTATTACGTATATGAGGGGGTTCTGCCCCCAGTCAATACCTCGCTCTTTAAGATACAGTTTTTTTTAGTGCTTTCAAAAGATCTATCTATTCTAATTAAAAGGCCTTTGTGATTCAGGGGTTTGTGAATTAAAGAAAAAAAACTTTTAACGTAAAGAGCGTGGTATTGACTAAAGGGAGAACCCCCTCATATACGTAATAACATATACGTAATAAAAAAACGATAAAAAAAAACAAGCGATACGGCTCAATAGTAATTAAAACTTTTAAAACGGAATTTTGATGTCAATAAATGTATCAAACGAATGGGCTTATACTGCTCATTCTCAACATATAAATTTTATTAAGTTTAATATTACTCATCAATGGTTACGAGCCTGAGAATCTTTACCTGATTTTTTAAAGAGGGGGGAAATATCCCCTACAAGTGAAATAATTTTAATGAAAATCACACCGTCAGATTCAGCGTATCAGAAAACCCTGTTACATAGGTTTCAAGCTCATATCAAAGCTCATAGCAAAAATCTGCAACTTTGTATTTTTTACCAGAAGCAAAATATACGAATATAGAACTTCGTTACGTAAGTTAATTTGTAAATTACGTCAGAACCAAATTTAGAGACAGCCATTTAGCAAAACAAACGTAAAATTTTTATGCAAATTTTGGTTGCTTATTGAATCACGGTGAGCCAAAATAAAAGCTACATTAACTAAAACAAGATCAGACATTAAATTAAAAAAAACAAATTTTTTAAACTGAAAGTAAGGAGCGACATTAAAACTTAAAACGAATAGAAATTATTCCGTATATGAAAGAGGCTGTCCCCTCCTCAACGCCTCGCTCCTTACGCTAAAGTTTTTTATTGTTTTAAAAAATAAAGTTGTGAGACAGAGTCAAACTTTAGCTGAAGCATCGTGTGGAATTGCAAGAATCTCTAAAATCTTGGAAGGCACAGGCTCGAAGCCCCTCCTCCCTATGTACTTACGCGACTCTGTATTCTTCGGAGATGCAAGGTACAAATATGGGACTTTCAAAAGAGTTCCAAGAAAAGTTGCAGTGTCTTCCCTTGCCTTTAGCCGTGAACGAAAAGGATAAAAAGATTTATTTTTGAATAATTATATAAAAAAAAAAAAATTGAGAAGGCTGTTCACGAAACGATATTTATTCGTTTGTCGTTTTTTATTCTTAATTTTGTTTTAGTCACGGGTGATTGTATCAAACTAGTGATCTAAGGATATTGCGGAAGAACCCATTCGAAAGGAACTGGAAAATAATAGTGCTGCTTCTCAGTAGGAGAAGGGATGGTGCCATAGGAGTGTGGCGTTTTCTGATATTTTGTACCGCAGAACAACAATGTTGGACCACAGAGGGTCAACTCCTTAACTAATTACTCAGTTTCCCAGTTTTCAAGACCATAATGCCACGCGGTGAAACATTGGCTCTTAAAGCTACATGTAGTCATTACAAAAAGCGGTTAATATAGTATGCATCAGTTACTGAAGAGGCCGATAATTATAATTTTTTGAGGGTGGGGGGCCTGAAGTCTTAAGAGATACATTTTTAGACCAAAATATTATAACTTTCATTAAGCATGCAAATAAATATTGAAGCAGAGGGGCATGCGTGTTATGATTTCCCTCCTGATCTCCCTTTATTCTGAGAAATATTTTTCCAGGAAGCCTGTGATCTGGGTCTTGCAAGGTGACAGCTCCCCTCTTATTGAGCAACTATGTTAGCTGTAACACAAAAGATCAATCTCTATGCCTACCTGCACAAAAAGGGGGGGAGAGGAGATATTCCCAATAAAAATGTTTGCTCGGAGAGTTCTCCTGGAAAACCGTACAATGACATCCTTGAAATGCTTTTTGATATTTCAGATACCCCCCTTCTTTTAGAAATATTTTAAGGGTTGCAATTTTTCAGAGAAGAGCACAATTCAAGGATGACTGAAGCATTTTAGCAGGAATATTAAACATAAATGCACAAAATAAGGGTTGAGGGAAACAAATGGGGGAGCAATGCTTTTTTAAATTCTCTTGATAATTGCTTGCGTTTCAAAGAAGACTGAAAGCTTTTTTTGCGCTCGGAAATAGGGAAAGTTGGCTTGCCAATGATCCAAAGTTAACCGAATGAACCAAGCTAACCAAGTGCGACTATATATATATATATATATATATATATATATATATATATATATATATATATATATATATATATATATATATGTATATATATATATAATTTACAGATATATCGAATGTTATACCAATCAAATGTCAAATAATAAATACATTAAACAACCTTATCCAGCAATGCGAACTTAAAATCAGTATATTTTTAATTATTTGAGCAATTCATAATTATTCCACTTTCGTCAAAAGCAATTTACTTTAAATTTCGAATTTGATTTTTGTTCATATGTGGGACCCGATCCGGCCCAGTCGTTCTAACCACCCTTTATCCGGCCCTGAATAAAGTGAGCAATTAAAAGCTCCACAAGAGTTAGTTAGGAGTTTAAATGGACGGTGATTTTTGAGAAGAAGCTGAAAAGGCAAAATGACTTATATTATTAAAAAAATAATTTGAAAAAAGTGTTAAAGAGAATTCTCATATAACAGTACACCGACCATTTGACTAATCCTAGAGGAAAATGAATCCACACTGTTTTCAGTTTCAATACATTACTGGATTTTACATATGCCTCTATAGAACAGGCTAATGCATACTATATTTTATGGCTTTTACTTGAAACGCATATGCTTGGCAGTGGTGACCAGCATCACAAACTCACAGTTATTTCTATTCAACGAATCAAATCCTAATTTAGTGTTTTTTCTTCTTCTGTTCATTAAAACAATGATTACTCATACATTTTTCATGAATGTGAATGCAAAGCAGCATACTTAGGGGGATTCTAATACTAATTAGACACGGTTAGGGCTATCCCAATCAGATATGGTCATTGGATAGATTGGAAAAATTCTTAGACTTCCCCTATTTCCGTTTTGTTTGTAAGAGCATGCAGTATATCAGTTTTATTACGCATCATATTTTTTCGTGTCAATTCAACTATTAGTTGATATTACAAAAGGTTCTTTTAGAAACTGCAAGGATACATTTGACTGGAGGTGTTCGTGGGCTAAGGAACTAATGGAGAGCAAGGGTATTACCTCTTTTTCCTGAGAAGGTTGAAACATAAATAAAGTACAAAACATTAAGTTAATAAGGGCACGGGACTAAAGTGTTCCCTTGTATACATGGGTAGCTGTTACATCAGTGTAAATTGGTTTCAGGTTACAGTAGAAGCAATAGTTCTAGCAGTAGCAGTAGCATTAGCAGAAACATACACATGGCACCTTTGGCCTTTTTCAACATCCTCTTCAACACACAATGAAAATTACAAATTAAGACCATAAATCCTTACACGAGGCATTGCTGATATATCTGATATGATATATCTCTTGACAACCTGCATAAGCATAATGTGTTTTGATTTAGTTCATCATTCCCCAAAATGTCCGCCTTAATATCTTTAGCTTTAGCAGCAGTAGTACCAGTAGTAATACTAGCAGCAGCAGTTGTAGTAGTATTAAAATTAGCAGTAACCTTAGCTTTAATAGCAGTCGTAGTAGTAGCAGTAGTAATAGTAGAAGCAGTAGTAGTATTAGCAGAAGCAGTAATAGTAGCAGTAACTGTAGGTAGTTGGCTGCAAATATTGTCTCTTTATTAATCCAACATCCATCTAGTAGCAATAGTAGTGTTGTATTAGCGTTCTTTGGTAAAATTCAGAAGAGAACTTGAACTTTTCTTCACTTCGTTGAGAAAATTTTAAATTGAACTAGAACTTTTTATCTTCCGGGAAAATATTCACAAGTATGGCATTACTTTTTCTATCTTCCACCGAAAAATTTAGAATTTAACTTTAAATTTCTTTATGTCTTTGTGAAATAAGGAACTTAAGTGGAAGTTTTTTATTTTCTCTGGAGAAATTAGAATTGAATTGTGTTCTTTTGTAAAGTTCAGTAGAGAACTTGAACTTTTCTTCACTTCATTGAGAAAATTTTAAATTGAACTAGAACTTTTTATCTTCCGTGAAAATATTCACAAGTATGGTATTACTTTTTCTATCTTCCACCGAAAAATTTAGAATTGAACTTTAAATTTCTTTATGTCTTTTGTGAAATAAAGAACTGAAGTGGAAGATTTTTGTTTTCTCTGGAGATATTAGAATTGAATTCTGTTCTTTGGTAAAATTCAGAAGAGATCATGAACTTTTCTATCTTCTATGAAAAATTGAGCCTGCTAGTAGTATCTTTATCTCTAAAAATTCTTTTTCTTACATCTCTGCCCCTTTTAATAGATATTCTGAACGTTTGACGTTCTAGCATACCCTAAAAATAATGAACACTTAACAAAATAATGCATAAGATATTTTAATGAAATAATGACATGTAGAATATTATTATAAAAATACGTTAAATACATTATTATACATTATTAGTACACTTACGCTTCACTTTCCATCAATTCATCGTTATATTCATTGATGATATTGTCTGCTAATGTCCTTTTTATTCTGCTTACGATTTCACTGTCTATTGTCACATTATTTTTACATAGATAGCAGTTTTGACACATTGACAAGATATGATTTATGATGTTGGTGCAGCTGTATGCATGCCTTCTTTTTCCCTTTGCTTTCATTGGAATGCTAACACCGGAAAGATATCGATAAGATCTATCACCGGCTAACCTACTACCAGAACCATTGGCTAGAAGTTGACCCTCTTTATCAACTATAATTTTTACGTTGGGATTCTCTTTGAGTACTAACGTTTCTGGCAATATTACTCTCGCTTATCCACCGTTTGGATGATGGAAATTCTTGGATACTCCAAAGGAATCTAACTTCTCGCTGTCATGACAACGCATGCATACATTTCCAATAGTGTTACCACTTGCACTCGTTTTATAGTTCAGGTATTTCTCCTTGTCAGCATTCAACACGACGATTATTTTATCATGTGCACATACTGTCGTCGAATAATTCATCTTCACTTTTTACAGATATGAATTATGTGTTTATCCTTCCACTGCGTAAGAAATACTGATTTAATGCACGCATTAAACTAGGTAGTGTCGATAACCTGTCATAGAGTACCAATGGGAAAGCCGCGTCGTGCCTATGAACAAGCACAGAGTACGATTGGTAGAGCCGTAAGCATATTTCATGTCATTTTAAGATACGTAAAAAAGTTAAAAAAAATACAATGTTAAAAAAATTCAAAAATTATTTTAAAAAAATGGGGATGGGGAGGGGTTCAGGGGGTCTTTGGGGGCTCGAGGGTTCGAGAAAAGTTCAAGTTCTCTACTGAATTTTACCAAAGAACACATTCAATTCTAATTTCTCCAGAGAAAATAAAAATCTTCAACTTAAGTTCTTTATTTCACAAAGACATAAAGAAATTTAAAGTTCAATTCTAAATTTTTCAGTGGAAGATAGAAAAAGTAATACCATACTTATGAATATTTTCACGGAAGATAAAAAGTTCTAGTTCAATTTAAAATTTTCTCAACGAAGTCAAGGAAAGTTCAAGTTCTCTGCTGAATTTTCTCAATGAAAAAGAAATTATTCATTGATCATTCATATTTTTCCAAATAATATAAAATTTTTCCATTTTAGTTCAGATCTGTCTCGAAGAGATGAAAAATATAAAATACCGTTTTAAATTATTCACTGAAGATAAAAAAGTTCAAGTTCTCTTCGGAATTTTACCGCATAAAACAATTCAATCCTAAGGTATTCAGCGAACACAGTAATCTACCTATGTAGTCCATTATTTCCCAAGGACATAATGATTTCTTAAGCTAACCTCTAAATTTTTCAGTTGAAGATAGAGTCATTAATAAAATACTTGAGAATACTTTCACGAGCGATAAAAAGTTCTAGTTACATTTAGATTATCATATAAGAACCGAAGAAAATTTAAAGTTCCCTACTTAATTTTACCAAAGAACACAATTCAATTCTAATTTATCCAGAGAAAATAAAAATCTTCTACTTAAGTTATTTATTTCACAAAGACATAAAGAAATTTAAAGTTCAATTCTAAATTTTTCAGTGGAAGATAGAAAAAGTAATACCATACTTGTGAATATTTTCCCGGAATATAAAAAGTTGTAGTTCAATTTAAAATTTTCTCAGCGAAGTGAAGAAGAATTTAAGTTCTCTTCTGAATTTTACCAAATAAAACACTTCAATTCAAATTTCACCAGAGAAAACAAAAAGCTTCCATTTCAGTTCTTTATTTCACAAAGACAGAAAATTTCAAGTTAAATTCTAAATTTTTCGGTGGAAGATAGAAAAAGTAATATCAGACTTGTAAATATTTTCACGAAAGATAAAAAGTTCTTGTTCAATTTTCAATTTCTCAACGAATTAAATGATAAGTTCAAGTTATCTTCTGAACTTCACCAAAGAAAAGACTACAATTCAAATTTCTCCAGAGAAAACAAAAATCTTCCACTTCAGTTCTATATTTAACAATTACATACAGAAGTATAGATCACAATTATAGAATTTTCAAAGGAATATGTAATAATCAAGTCTAGACTTGTAATTTTTTTCATAGACGATCAAAAGTTCTAGTTCAACTTAAAAATTTCTCAACGAAGTGAAGAAGAATTCAATATATATACTGAAAATATCAAGTGAACAAAATTCAAATATAATTTAACCAGAGACAATAAAAATCTTCCACTTAAGTTCATTATTTCACAAAGACATAAAGAAATATAAAGCTCAATTCTAAATTTTTCGGTGGAAGATAGAAAAAGTAATACCATACTTGTGAATATTTTCTCGAAGAGACGAAAAATTTAAAATACTGTTCCAAATTTTTCACAGAAGATAAAAAAGTTCAAGTTCTCTTCGGAATTTTACCGAAGAACACAATTCAATTCTAATTTCTCCAGAGCAAACAAAAATCTTCCACTTCAGTTCTTTATTTCACAAAGACATAAAGAAATTTAAAGTAACATTATAAGTTTTTCTATTGAATATAGAAAAATCAATACCATACTTGTGAATATTATCCCGGAAGATAAACATTTCTATTTCAATTTAAAATTTTCTAAACGAAGTGAAGAAGAATTCAATTTTTCTTCTGAATTTTACCAGTGAACAAACTTCAAATCTAATTTCACCAGATAAAATAAAAATCTTCCACTTCAGTTCTTTATTTCACAAAGACATAAAGAAATTTAAAGTTCAATTCTAAATTTTTCGGTGGAAGATAGAAAAAGTAATACCATACTTGTGAATATTTTCACGGAAGATAAAAAGCTCTACTTCAATTTAAAATTTTCTCAACGAAGTGAAGAAGAGTTCAAGTTCTCTACTAAATTTTACTAAAGAACTCAATTCAATTCTAATTTCGCCATAGAAAATAAAAATCTTCCAATTCAGTTCTATATTTCACAAGGACATACAGAAATTTAAAGTTCAATTCTAAATTTTTCGGTAGAAGATAGAAAAAGTAATACCACACTTGTGAATATTCTCTCGAAGACATGAAAAATTTAAAATAATGTTCAAAATTTTTCACAGAAGATAAAAAAGTTCAAGTTCTCTTCGGAATAACACTTTTTCTGTTCGAACTATCTAGTTTTCTACCAAAGATACCCAATTGTTTCATAGAAGTAACATTTTTTGATTGTGATAACAACTTATCTGTCAGAAGTAGCAAGTTTTGCTTAACACTAAAATACATTATAATCAAAGTAATGATATTTTACTTTAATACTAACATCATTTTACTCAACCCACAGAAATTTTTCTTAGAAGTAATATTTTTCATCACTGATAACACTTTTTCTGTTCGAACTAGCAAGTTTTCTAGCAAAGATAACAAATATGATCGTAGACTTTCCATTTTTTTATTATGATAACGTCTTTTCTGCCAGAATTGTCTATTTGTTTAAAAAACTTGCAATCAGTCTCATACCTGTAAAAACATTATACACTACCCCTCACAAAATTTTAACAACAAAACAAAAATTTCGCAAGGACTTTGTCTTTGCAGACACTGATCCAAATTTTTCTGTTCGAACGATCAAAATTTCTAGCAAATATACCAAATTTTTTCATAAAAGTAACATTTTTTTATTGTGATAACAACTTTTCTGTCAGAAGTAGCAAGTTTTGCTTAACACTAACAAAAATTCTCATCAAAGTAACGATATTTTACTTTAATACTAACATACTTTTACTGAACACACACAAATTTTTATAAGAAATAATATTTTTCGTCAGTGATAACACTTTTTCTGTTCGAACTACCAAGTTTTCTACCAAAGATAGCAAATTTTTTCGTAGACTTACCATTTTTTGATTGTGATAACAACTTTTCTGTCAGAAGTAGCAAGTTTTGCTTAACACTAACAAACATTCTCATCAAAGTAATGTTATTTTACCTTAATACTAAAATACTGTTACTAAACAAACACAACTTTCTCTTATAAATAAAATTTTTTGTCAGTGATAATGCTTTTTCTGTTCGAACTAGCATGTTTTCTAGCAAAAATACAAATTTGTTTCTTAGAAGTAATATTTTTTTATTGTGATAACAAATTTTTTGTAAGAAGTAGCAAGTTTTGCTTAACACTAACAAATCTTCTCATCAAAGTAACGACATTTTACCTTAATACTAACATACTTTTACTGAACACGCACACAAAGTTCTCTTAGAAATAATATTTTTCATTTCTATGTCTGAATCTATTTGCTTACATGTCTGGGTTGGTGTGTGGTTAGGTTAGGTTAGCTAAGTTAGGTTAGGTTAGCTAGTAAACATTTCTCCATGTTTAAGTTAGGTTAGGTTAACTTATCATGAGCGCTCATGATAAGCTAACCTAGCCTAACTAAAGCATGGTACAAAGTCGACATGGGTGGATTTTCCGGCAAGTATGGTTAGGTGAGGTTAGGTTAGGCTAGATCAAGTTAGGTTAGGTTAAGTTAAGTTAGGTTAGGTTAGCCTACGTACGCGCGCGTACGTAGGCTAACCTAACTTAGCCTAGCCTAACCTACATTTATCTAACCCATCTACCAATAACCATCAGTACTGTACAATCTCCACATGTCGTAGATATACCATAATATAGTTGGCATCGGTTAGATTATAACGAACGCGCATGATATTTAAACCTAACCTAACCACAAAAAAAATTGGAGACATTGTTAATATCTAACCTAACCAAACTGAGCTAACCTAACCTAACTTAGCTAACCTAACCTAACCAAACATCAACCCAGACATGTAAGCAAATAGATTCAGACATAGAAATGGAAAATAATATTTCTAAGAGAACTTTGTGTGCGTGTTCAGTAAAAGTATGTTAGCATTAAGGTAAAATGTCGTTACTTTGATGAGAAGGTTTGTTAGTGTTAAGCAAAACTTGCTACTTCTGACAGAAAAGTTGTTATCACAATCAAAAAATGTTACTTCTACGAAAAAATTTGAGTATCTTTGGTAGAAAATTTGCTAATTCGAACAGAAAAAGTGTTATCACTGACGAAAAATATTATTTCTAAGAGAAATTTGTGTGTGTTCAGTAAAAGTATGTTAGTATTAAGGTAAAATATCATTACTTTGATAAGAATGTATGTTAGTGTTAAGCATAACTTGCTACTTCTGACAGAAAAGTTGTTATCACAATCAAAAAAAGTTACGTCTACAAAAAATTTCCTATCTGTGCTAGAAAACTTGCTACTTAGAACAGAAAGATTGCTATCATTGATTAAAAATATTATTTCTGAGAAACATTTGTATTCTTTCACTAAGAGTATGTTAGTATTAAGGTAGAATATCACTACCTTTATAAGACGGATTGTAAGTTTTATTCAGAACTTGCTACTTCTGAAAGAAAAGTTTTTCTCACAATCAAAAAATGATACTATTTTGAAAAAAGTTGGTATCTTTGGTATAAAACTTGCTAGTTCAAACAGTAAAAGTGTTATCACTGAAGAAAAATCTTATTTCTACTAGAAATTTGCGTGTGTTCAGTAAAATTAGGCTAGTATTAGGGTAAAATATTATTACTTTGATGAGAAGGTTTTTTAGTTTTAAGGTAAAATTACTTCTTCCGACAGAAAATTTGTTATCACAATCATATATTGTTGAGTCTATAAACAAATTTGGTATCTTTGCCAGAAAACTTGCTAGCTTAAACAGAAAAAGTGTTATCATTGACGAAAAATATTATTTCTAAGAAAAATTTGTGTGTGTTCAGTAAAAGTATGTTAGTATTAAAGTAAAATATCGTTACTTTGATTAGAATCTATTATAGTGTTAAGCAAAACTTGCTACTTCTGACAGAAAAGTTGTTATCACAATCAAAAAATGTTACTTCTATGAAACAATTTGGTATCTTTGCTAAAAAACATGCTAGTTCAAATAGAAAAAGTGTTATTACGAAGAGAACTTGAACTTTTTTATCTTCTGTGAAAAATTTGGAACAGTATTTTAAATTTTTCATCTCTTCGAGAAAATATTCACAAGTATGGTATTACTTTTTCTAAATTCATTATAAAAATTAGAATTGTAAAATGAATGTATTTATTAATGTTTTAATTAGAGAACTTTAGTGTTATATTTTTGTTTTCTCTGTTTAACGTATAATTGTATTTTATTCGTTATTAAAATTAATTCTAGAAATTTTTTCATCCTTGTCTTCAGTTTTGACACTTTAATATTAAATATAACTTTTTATCTTCAGTGAAAATATTCACAAGTATGGTATTGCTTTTTCTATCTTCCACCGAAAAATTTAGAATTGAACTTTAAATTTCTTTATGTCTTTGTGAAATCAAGAACTTAAGTGGAAGATTTTTATTTTCTCTGTAGAAATTAGAATTGAATTGAGTTCTTTGGTAAAATTCCGAAGAGAACTTGAACTGATTTATCTTCTGTGAAAAATTTGGGACAGTATTTTAAATTTTTCATCTCTTCGAGAAAATATTCACAAGTATTGTATTACTTTTTTTATCTTCCACCGAAAAATTTAGAATTGAGCATTATATTTCTGTATGTCTTTGTGAAATTAGCAACTGAAGTGGTATATTTTTATTTTCTCTGGTGGAATTAGAAATGTATTTTGTTCTTTTGTAAAGTTCCGTAGAGAACATGAATGATTCTTCACTTCATTAAGCAAATTTAAAAGTGAACTAGAACTTTTTATCTTCCGGGAAAATATTCACAAGTATGGTATTGATTTTTATATCTCCCGCTGAAAAATTCAGAATTGAACTTTAAATTTCATTATGTCTTTGTGAAATACAGAACTTAAGTGGAAGATTTTTGTTTTCTCTAGAGCAATTATAATTGTAGTGTTTACTTTAGTGAAGTTCAGAAGAGAACTTGAACTTTTCTTCACTTCGTTGAGAAAATTTTAAATTGAACTAGAACTTTTATCTTCCGTGAAAATATTCACAAGTATGGTATTACTTTTTCTATCTTCCACTGAAAAATTTAGAATTGAACTTTAAATTTCTTTATGTCTTTTTGAAATAGAGAACTGAAGTGGAAGATTTTATTTTCTTTGGTGAAATTAGAATTGAATTGTGTTCTTTGGTAAAATTCAGTAGAGAACTTGAATTCTTCTTCACTTTGCTGAGAAAATTTTAAATTGAACTAGAACTTTTTATCTTCCGG
Organism: Artemia sp. Qi Xiang Cuo; assembly: GCF_049724085.1. NCBI lineage: Eukaryota > Metazoa > Arthropoda > Branchiopoda > Anostraca > Artemiidae > Artemia > Artemia sp. Qi Xiang Cuo. Next base: position 19,165,842 of record NC_142804.1, read on the forward strand.
GAAAATATTCACAAGTAAGGTATTACTTTTTCTATCTTCCTCCGAAAAATTTAGAATTGAACTATAAATTTCTTTATGTCTTTGTAAAATAAAGAACTGAAGTGAAAGATTTTTATTTTCTTTGGATAAATTAGAATTGAATTGGGTTCTTTGGTAAAATTCAGTAGAGAACTTGAACTTTTCTTCACTTCGTTGATAAAATTGAATATTGAACTAGAACCTTTTATCTTCAGTGAAAATATTCACAAGTATGGTATTACTTTTTCTATCTTCCACCTAAAAATTTAGAATTGAACTCTAAATTTCTTCATGTCAGTGTGAAATAAAAAACTGAAATGGATGATTTTTGTTTTCTCAGGAGAAATTAGAATTGAATTGTGTTCTTTGGTAAAATTCCGAAGAGAACTTTAACTTTTTTATCTTCACTGACTAATTTCGAACGGTATTTAAAATTTTGCATCTCTTCGAGACAGATCTGAACTAAAGTATAAAATTTTTATATTATTTGGAAAAATAGAAATGATCAATGACTAATTTCTTTTTCATTGAGAAAATTCAGAAGAGAACTTGAACTTTCCTTCACTTCGTTGAGAAAATTTATAATTGAGCTAGAACTTTTTATGTGCCGGGAAAATAATTACAGGTATGGTATTACTTTTTCTATCTTCCACCGAAAAATTTAGAATTGAACTGTAAATTTATTTATGACCTTTTGAAATTATGAACTTAAGTGGAAGATTTTTATTTTCTCTGGAGAAATTAGAATTGAATATGTTCTTTGGTAAAATTCAGTAGAGAACTTGAACTTTTCTTCACATCGTTGAGAAAATTTTAAATTGAACTAGAACTTTTTATCTTCCGTGAAAATATTCACAAGTATCTTCCGGAAAAAGATTCACTATTACGTTATAGTTTTTTACATAGTAAATCGGAGAATTATAATTGTAAATTAAATCGAATTATGTATTACTGAAATATGTAACTGTAGTGTTAGATTCTTGGAGTATCCTGATAACTTTGACATGTGTTTTATTAGGTTGTAACATTTATTAAGGTTCTAAAAATTTTCTTCACTTCATGGTGAAAATTTAATATTGAACTAGAAACTTTTATCTTCCGGGAAAATATTTACAAGTATGGTATTACTGTTTCCATCTTCCACCGAAAAATTTAGAATTGAACTTTAAATTTCTTTGTCTTTGTGAAATAAAAAACTGAAGTGGAAGATTTTTTTTTTCTCTGGTGAAATTAGAATTGAAGAGTGTTCTTTTGGAAAATTCAGAAGAGAACTTGAACTTTTATTCACTTCGTTGAGAAGATTTTAAATTAAACTAGAACTTTTTATCTTCCGGGAAAATATTCACAAGTATGGCATTACTTTTTCTATCTCCCACCGAAAAATTTAGAATTGAACTTTAAATTTCTTTAGGTCTTTTGTGAAATAAAGAACTGAAGTGGAAGATTTTTGTTTTCTCTTGAGAAATTAGAATTGAAGTGTGTTCTATGGTAAAATTCAGAAGAGAACTTGAATTTTCCTTAACTTCGTTGAGAAAATTTTAAATTGAACTAGAACTTCTTATCTTCCGGGAAAATATTCACAAGTATGGTATTACTTTTTCTATCTTCCACCGAAAAATTTAGAATTGAATTTTAAATTTCTTTATGTCTTTTGTGAAATAAAGAACTGAAGTGGAAGATTTTTGTTTTCTCTGGAGAAATTAGAATTGAATGCTGTTCTTTAGTAAAATTCAGAAGAGATCATGAACTTTCCTATGTTCTATGAAAAATTGAGCCTGCTAGTAGTATCTTTATCTCTAAAAATTCTTTTTCTTACATCTCTGCCCCTTTTAATAGATATTCTGACCGTTTGACGTTCTAGCATACCCTAAAAATAATGAACACTTAACAAAATAATGCATAAGATATTTTTAATGAAATAATGACATGTAGAATATTATTATAAAAATACGTTAAATACATTATTATACATTATTAGTACACTTGCGCTTCACTTTCCGTCAATTCATCGTTATATTCATTGATGATATTGTCTGCTAATGTCCTTTTTATTCTGCCTACGATTTCACTGTCTATTGTCACATTATTTTTACATAGATAGCAGTTTTGACACATTGACAAGATATGATTTATGATGTTGGTGCAGCTGTATGCATGCCTTCTTTTTCCCTTTGCTTTCATTCGAATGCTAACACCAGAAAGATATCGATAAGATCTATCAACGGCTAACATGCTACCAGAACCATTAGCTAGAAGTTGTCCCTCTTCATCAACTATTATTTTTACGTTGGCATTCTCTTTGAGTACTACTTTCTCTGGTAATGTTACTCTCGCATATCCACCGTCTGCATGATGGAAATTCTTGGGTACTCCAAAGGAATCTAACTTCTCGCTGTCATGACAACGCATGCACACATTTCCAATAGTATTACCACTTGCACTCGTTTCATAGCTCAGGTATTTCTCCTTGTCAGCATTCAACACGACGATGATTTTATCATGTGCACATACTTTCGTCGAATAATTCATCTTCACTTTTTACAGATATGAGTTGTGTGTTTATCCTTCCACTGCGTAAAAAATACTGATTTAATGCACGCATTAAACTAGGTAGCGTCGATAACCTGTCATAGAGTACCAATGGGAAAGCCGTGTCGTGCCTATGAACAAGCACAGAGTATGACTGGTAGAGCCGTAAGCATATTTCATGTCATTTTAAGATACGTAAAAAAGTTAAAAAAAATACCGTGTTAAAAAAATTCAAAAATTATTAAAAAAAAAATGGGGATGGGGAGGGGATCGGGGGGTCTTTGGGGGCTCGGGGGGCATTCGGGAGACCGGGAGCCTTTGGGGTTGGGGTAGAGGACCTCACGACACTGTTCAAATGGAACTTGTGTATTATAACGACCACAGAGTTTCACCCTCAAATCCTCTTCTAAAATCATCTTTTAAATCATCTTTTAAAGTGTCTCTAACTGTTTCGCCGAAATAATTCCATAAAATGTCTAAAACGGTTTCGCCCAAATAACCCCTAAACGTAATTTCAGCGTGTTCCTTTGTTATTGACATCTCTGCACTGTCACATTTCAAATTACTATGAAACATGATTCCCACGCTAAAACAATTCATCTCTAAGATGTTTCTTGGAGAATTGTTTCCATGGCGTTTGGTTATTAATATATCTTTGGAGTTCGACCAATAGAATTGTTTCCGACGCAAAGACATTAATGACTTGGATCTATTCCTGGAGCAGTACCTGTCAGACATTATTAAACTTTGCCCGGAAACAATTTGATTAATGACTGACAGCACAGGTGTTCCAAATTCCCAATCGCTATCGACCTTGGAAATTTAGGTCATTGACCCCATTAACCACGTGTTCTCCCTCATGACTCTATGCCCATATTTGGTGTGGGGTTCGGAATTATAGGGTCATTTCTACTCGTAAGTTAGTTCGTAAGTTACGTATATTTATTACTAATAAAAACGTTCGTAAATAAAATTAAACAACTGTTCAGAAAGCCATTTAACCAAAAAAAGAAAAATTAATATGCAAATTGCATAATTATTCATGTACGGCGAGCCAAAAACAAAACCTGTATTAATTCAAAAATGTTCAGAAATTAAAGAAAAAAAAACAAGTTTTTTTAACTGAAAGTAAGGAGCGACATTAAACTTAAAACGAACAGAAATTATTATGTATATGAAAGAGGCTGTCCGCTCCTCAACGCCTCGCTCTCTCTGTATCGTAAGTCACTAACACCGGAAATCTTGGCATAATTACGTGCTCGAAGTTTATTCCGGGTCCCAAGAGATTACTTTTCTTAATCCACAATTATTTACATAAATGATTGCAGCCAGGGCTGCCACCCCTAGTGACTTATCACTATTTATAGTGATTTTTTATATTTTATAAACAAAAGACACTAAATTTGCACATAAGTCATTAGATTATTGAAAAAATCACTAAATCAACCAGAAAATAACTAAAATCTAGGGATTTTTGCCACTGGGTGGCAACCCTGTTTACAGCTTATTTCCAGTTGAGTCGTAAAAATCTCGTTATTTGCTAAAATAAACCATCATACCTTTGAGATCTACGAAACTTGACCACATTCAAAATCAACAGCTCTATGCAGATTAATTTTATTAAACCCCCTGTAGTGAATAATTTTGTGCATTATTAAACCTCAATTTCATTATATATTCAGTTACCTTTAAACTTGTTTACCCATCTTGCTTTGGGAACGAATGGAATTCATTCCACTTCAACAGTAGAGGAATTGAATTTAGTTGATAAATGTGTTTACTGTCGTATTCAATATTGTATAATTCGAAATAATAAAGAAATTAAAAATATCTTTTATTTTGTTAAAAGAGGGAATTTTAGCGTTTGAAACTAATTGAAAGATGTTGAGTGAGAAAGTAAGACAACCCTGATGATCAATAGAAGATAAAAAAAAATTGGGCTCAATTAATTTCTCAGTTAATGTTTCCTATTGTTGCTCTCAAATGACGCCTTGTTTTTGGACCTTAATCATTTTTTACTTATTTTGCACGAAGTAGTTGTTTCTCAATATTGATTGGCTTGATCTAAGTTAAAAACAATACAACAGGTTAAGTCTGTAACTTGGGAGAAAAAGGGTGCTGTGATTTGTCATAAAATTCAGAGCCTGTTTGTCTATATAAATTATACATTTATATAAATATTTTTTTTTTTTGCTTGACAGACTTGTATAAACGTAAACAAAACCATTCTAAATTCAATTGTTACCAAGTCAAGAGGTGGGGAGTTGCCATTTCCGTGGTCAGCAGATAAATGTAAATAAAAAATGTGCTGAGGCCAAGGGGGTAGGTCACCCCTGGATCTCCCACTCATTCATCGGGGTATTAGGGTGACCTGTGTCACTTTGAGACATACTTGTTGTAACTATTGATATCGAAATATAAATGGTCTAATACGAGTAGATTTGATGTCTAGTCCTTGCTCAATTGAATGCTTCAATGAATGTATTTGGATGCTTCAGTTACCGTGTGATTGAGGGCCTAACCTACTTTACATAGTAATTATACTCAGAGACGCAGCCAAGGACTGTTGACTTTTTTGGTGATTTTACATATTTCTTGCAGTAGTTTTAGATCGATGTTATCACTTTCCAGTGGATTTTTACCATCTTATGTGGTGATGTCTGCCGGATTCTCCAGAATATTATTGCCTTCTCAAAGCTAACAAATTTCGCAGATGCAAGACACAGTCAGATTCACAGTTTGCTTAAATGACATAACGATAAGAAATTGAGATAAGCATTGAAGAAAGCATTAGGAAAAAAGTTTTGCACTACGAGACTAACCTTGCTTTTCAATTTGATTCTCACTAAAAACTGAACATGGATCTTACAGCTTTCTGATAAGCATAATCGTTTATATCTTAGCTGACCATCTTTGCTTGACTTAGCCTTACAATCACTCTTTATAATCATACCAAATCACATGTTCCTCTTATGTTTTTTTTTTAGATTCGAAATTTCGAAAATTTACGCTATTCCAGCAAGTAAAGAACAAGGCTGGAAGAAAACATCAAGCTTCAGAACGCACGTAGACTTAGCAAGAACTAATTTTTCCTTGTAATAAACCCCTTTTCATTCAAGTAAAAATGTTGTAGCCCCCCTGTGCATAGACATATAAATTCTTAATATTCAGTTAAAGGATATTCCCCGATAATCTGATAATCGAATAAGAAAACCACAAATAATCACACCACACCGAGGAGACAAGTGTACGTATTTGCCTTTAGACTAAGAATATAAATCTTGGGAGAATATTTGATACCGCAAAGCTTGGAACATTTTCATGACTTTCCTGGATAACGCCATAGAATTAAAATAAGCTTATACATGCTGTGCGTTTTTTCTTCCATAACACTTACTAAAGATTTCCGAGGTGTTTGAAGCAGGCAGCTGTTTTAATCTGTTTGATTGTTCATTCATTGACGCATTATAGAACCAGTTTTTATCGTTAGTTTCTTTCAGCTTAGCGTGAGACAAGACAAAGAGAAGTGACAGAATAGATGGAAAATATATAATTTGGGCTATATATTTGCATATTAGGGGGATGGGTGGGTGAGGTATGGAGTAAAGTATTTGGACAGTGTGAAGTTAGAAAACAATTTTATTATATAATAAGCAGAATAAGTGTACCTAACACATTAAGCACGCAGACCCAATATACTTTATCCCCCCCCCCGCCATGTGCCAATATATAGCCCAAATTTGTTTCTAAAGTATTGTATTTTTACAATACTTTAATTTGGTACTACTTCATTAGGATTGAGCGTCAGAGAAAGATATTAAAATAATATTAGGTAGGGGGTATATCATACAAGTACCAAATATCAATGAAAATGGAAAAGAGAAATTAAAAGGGCTCATGCTTCTGTGTTTGTGAGGATGAATCTTTTCACCGCGACATTAACTTCAGATTAAATTTCGAACACTATGTGCAAAATTAATAAAGATTTGTGATTCTTGAGTTGTATTCCAGATTTGCCGTGCAATATTCCCAGGACCCCTAGTTTGAAATCACAGTAGAAAAAAATAGGCAAATGAATAAGACAGAATATCATTAAAATAGTTATAGACAAAAACGGAAATTTGGTAGTCTCTTGTTGGGAGCAAGTAAAACATGTAAAAAGGATTCAAAGAGTTAACAATCCTCTTCGGTTCTTCAAGGCTTAAGTTAATTCAGATATTTCCAATTAATATTTCTGCATTGTATTCAATATACCTAACGCGAAATAAAACAAAATATAATTCGGGCCATATGGTTTTCAACTAGTTTTGCTGAATTTTCATTCTAACTCTTGCCTTTTTATTTGAAAGACCAGTTTGAGGGTTTACAAAATGCTTAGAGCAACGGCTTACGGCTTGGGTCACCAGTTGTAAAAAATACCCGACAAAGTGTAATAATCCGACAATCAAAATTTTCTTCTGGCAATTTGTTAAAAAGTATAATAATTTCAGGAAAAATCCATAAGTCTAGAGAAGACGTACCTTCCCCTCCCTTTATTTGTTCATGAATTCAGAGTCACAAGATTAAATACAGCCAATCCAGATACAAAGGTATTGTTTGGACTGATTAATTGAATTTGTATGATATCATTAAGATAGTTAAAAAGAAGCAAAGGGGTTAGCTAGAACAACTGCATGTATATTTTCTAACATCCCATCAGCTAATTTAAACAGCAATTTCCACTCAAGATTATCCTTTCAGACTGTTTAAAAACAATATTTTCATTTCTAGGAGGTAAGAACAAAGATGACATTTTGGCTTTAATAACCGGACAAAGTTTTCTAAATTACTCATATGACGAACAAGAAAATTTAATAGGAATTTGAAAATGAATTCTTGTATCTTCAGTGTTTTTTGCTTAGTTGAAAGGTATGCAGACAAATTACTTGAAACAAATTTTTCAGCAAAAAAGTGAGAAATGGTATGAGCAAATGTCGAGTCAGTCCAACAATATTGCATAAACTATTCTAATGTTCTTAATCTTGTTACGTTTGTCAAAATGGTATGACATTTTTGAGCTAAACAAAACGAAAACGAAGCTATTTCGACAGAAAAGCAGTATTTTTGCAACGATATTATTTTGTGGAATTTATCTTTTTTGCTTTTACATTGGCTATTTCATTTAAATTCAAGTAGTGGGTTGATCTACACATGGATTCCCGTATTTATTCAGTTGCAGCATATATTTGAATATTTATGCATGCACAAAAGGGGGGAGGGGGCTGGGGTGATAAAACTTGAAACCGGTGTAAAGGAGAAAAGCACTGCTCCAAAATACCCTTTTCGCTAGATGTCCAAGAAAATTCGAAGTTTCAAAAAGACAGAAAGATTACTCAAAAAGCTAGTTTGTAGACTGACTGTTTTGAAATCTATTATTGCTTATTTGATCTCTATCTATTCTTATCCAATTGATAATGATGATACCTATTAACCCTTTTTGTAAGAGTTTTCTTATGCTGATTTGTTTTGCCTCTAAGCGCAAGGCTTCTACATGAATACAAATAACCATCATCTTCACTTAATAGTTTATTTCGAATAAGAAATATTTGCGCATGCGACAAGACTGATTATGAGCATGTGAACAAGCTGCCATCTATTGAAACGGAATTTTTATTTTTACTTCAATTTTTAGCTCCGATGGTTTGAAACATCTTTCCCAGCAAATTAGTAGGTCTAATAGTGTAATTACATTTAAGTGACAATTGAAAAGACGTTATCATAAAAGTGATAATTCTTTGTGCTAAAAATTCATGGCCACATCCTTTCATTTTCATAATTTTAAATATAAGTAAAATAAGGAGTTTTTGAGCTTGGCGATTCCACCCGTCTTTCACCTGTGACCTGAGCCCCTTACCAGCTATACCTACGGAATATTTCCTAGGCCGACATTGAAAATTATATTCTAACTTTTATTGGAAAGAAAATCACAAAAAGAACAAAAAGTGAAATCAAGAAACAAGAAAAAAAGCAAAGTTAAATTTTTGTCTGAGAAAATTACAAACCTGTAGCCCCATGTTGTCATGTTTTTAAATAGAAAAAGATTAAACAGCTCAATTTTTAAATATTTAGTTAGGACAAAAAAGTAAAAACTTAGACGTAAAAATTAAAATTAATAGATTAGTTGAAAATAGAACGTTTAACCATACAGTACAAACATGAAGGTTTTTTTTTTTTTAAACCAGGGAAATAGAGATTTTGTAAAAAAAAAAAAAAAAAAAAAAAAAAACCATCGATCATGGCTGGTGGCCTCGCATTCAATGAGCTTTAATATGCCACTGAATTTGTATAATCCGGGAACCTGGTCTCATATAGGTCCGTCAAAGAATGGGTTGCAACCCATACGAGCTGGCCGACTAACTTTGGAGGCTACGAAAATCCATCAGTAACTAAAACCTTTGTCGGTGTATGAACGACTATTCAAAACCAATCAATTGAAACCAAAAAAAAAAGAAATCATAGACTGCTAAACTGGAATAATTAACTTCAGTTAGTAGAATTAAAAGAAACAACTGAGTTGTGCGTAGCAAATAATTGTATGTATGTATGTATAAATTTATTGCCCATCATAAATGTAAAATACAACACTGATGGAGTATAAAGAAAGAAAATTAAAAAAAACAACAAATAAATTCTGACAAATACAAACAGAACCAAAACAGAGAAGAACAGACAAAAAGAAAAAAAAATCACAAATAGGGGCAATTATACGTAAGAACAAACCTATTATCAAAGACGGACAATTTCAGAGGTGCTTTCACCAATAATCTGCCTCTGATATCTCTCATTTCTTTTCTGTACCGCGGACACTGGACTTGCAACTCCATACCGCAAGGATACTGAGCTGTTATTAGTCCAGAGAGGCAGCCTTAGCAAATATTTCGCATACTTGTAGAAACACTTCCGTATATTCCTAATATTTGAAGCAGTAAAAATAGACCAAAATGGTACAAGGGCAAGTAGATGCGGAGCAGAAAAAGTATTATAAATGCTTGCCCCGATTAGGTGGTTCAATTTAAATTTTAGGGTATCTGGTATATCAAAGGCACCCTTGACTATTCTTGCAAAAAAAACTATCAGAATTTGGGGATTGAGCCAAGGATTTAACACAATTGATACACTAAAATATACCTTTATACCTTTTATTTTAATAACAAATTTACCTAACCGAATCTATGTTGGACAATCTGAACAACAATTGAATCCCATCAATTTAGCATTATTTTCATTAAATCGAACACCAATACGTTTATACTCCCTATCGAGAAATCCAAAATTTTCCACAAATCCAAAGGCTGTTGTACTAACAACAGGGATGTCTTCAGTATAGTTAGCATCGGAACGTCAATACCATTAAATATACATATGGTTAGAACGTTCTGTTGTGGCATAATGACAGTACCATTAAACAGGGGAGGGGGAGTACCAGCACCCTGTCTAATACCCTTTTTTACTGGAATTGAAGGAGTGAGTTCCACTGTACTAGATGAGATAGTAACCTTAACTTTTATAATTCGCCTTTTATACATATAATCGTATCGATTTAATGACAGAAATATTGACTCCATGCTTATAAGCAGTCAAGAAGATATTTGGACGTATACCCGTGTTGAAAGCTCTAGATATATCTAACCCGGTAAAATATAATGCTTCATTATTTTCATGAGCATGTAGATGTAAATTAGCAAAGAAATGGTAAGCATGGGAAGGGCCTACTCGTTTCTTGAAGACGAATCGTTTATCCGGGGTATACCACTTATCAGAGGTCTCGTTAGTAAATGTCAACTCAAAAAATTTGCATAAGATCGGCGACACCATAATTGGTCTCAAAGAAGAAGGTTGGTCTTTGGGATTTCACCTCTTTAATGTCGGGGATATTACTCCAGTACTCAATACATCTGAAACTATACCGCTATAGAATATCAAATGGAAGATTAAGCTTAGACGCTGAATCAGAAGAGGGGACTCACATCATAGATGCTGTGCAGAGAGGCAATCAACACCACACGAGGTTGTCTTTTGTAGCTTTAAAATGCTCTCAGTAGCTACAAATCGAGTAACAATAAAACTGATCGCATTAGTTGGTTGGCGTAAACAACCATCGAAATCCCTTTCATACTGGTTTAACAATTAGTGGTCAGACTCGGAAAATTCACTTTTAAAGTAACCATACCACTGGTCACTGGTAATCTTGAAAGCATTATAGGCATTTAAATTATCTCTTTCGAGCAGTTTCCATACGAAATTATGTTTACCTGTGGCTTTACTTGATAGTTTAGCTACTGATTTAGCCTGGTGTTGCCTTCGCACTTTCGCAAATTGTCGCTTTGTTTTCAGACGAACTACATTTACCAAACCGTGCCGTGGCATACCACACTCCTTCCAGACACGAAACCAGAATTTTGATTGAGCACAAGAATCAACAAGGTCAGGGTTACCTGGCCAACCATGTTTCTCAGTTCCAAGACGTACTCTTCATATGGGTAAACTAGGACGCTCGGCAGCGCGTAGAGCGTGAACGATCTCTGCACAGTATATATTCAGCAATATTTTGCTTCTCTGCAACGGTTAATAGTTTTTTTTGGGAAAGTAGATGAAACAGAACTTTGATCTTTTTCAAAATAGAATCACTAACAGCCCGGAGCATATCTGCACGAACCCTGTCAGTGGTTTCATGCCATTTACTATCATTGTCGGAAATCTTTAGTAAGTGTTATGGAAGAAAAACGCACAGCATGTATAAGCTTATTTTGAATTCTATGGCGTTATCCAGGAAAGTCATGAAAATGTTCCAAGCTTTGCGGTATCAAATATTCTCCCAAGATTTATATTCTTAGTCTAAAGGCAAATACGTACACTTGTCTCCTCGGTGTGGTGTGATTATTTGTGGTTTTCTTATTCGATTATCAGATTATCGGGAATATCCTTTAACTGAATATTAAGAATTTATATGTCTATGCAGGGGAGCTACAACATTTTTACTTGAATGAAAAGGGGTTTATTACAAGGAAAAATTAGTTCTTGCTAAGTCTACGTGCGTTCTGAAGCTTGATGTTTTCTTCCAGCCTTGTTCTTTACTTGCTGGAATAGCGTAAATTTTCGAAATTTCGAATCTAAAAAAAAAAACATAAGAGGAAACATGTATTTGGTATGATTATAAAGAGTGATTGTAAGGCTAAGTCAAGCAAAGATGGTCAGCTAAGATATAAACGATTATGCTTATCAGAAAGCTGTAAGATCCATGTTCAGTTTTTAGTGAGAATCAAATTGAAAAGCAAGGTTAGTCTCGTAGTGCAAAACTTTTTTCCTAATGCTTTCTTCAATGCTTATCTCAATTTCTTATCGTTATGTCATTTAAGCAAACTGTGAATCTGACTGTGTCTTGCATCTGCGAAATTTGTTAGCTTTGAGAAGGCAATAATATTCTGGAGAATCCGGCAGACATCACCACATAAGATGGTAAAAATCCACTGGAAAGTGATAACATCGATCTAAAACTACTGCAAGAAATATGTAAAATCACCAAAAAAAGTCAACAGTCCTTGGCTGCGTCTCTGAGTATAATTACTATGTAAAGTAGGTTAGGCCCTCAATCACACGGTAACTGAAGCATCCAAATACATTCATTGAAGCATTCAATTGAGCAAGGACTAGACATCAAATCTACTCGTATTAGACCATTTATATTTCGATATCAATAGTTACAACAAGTATGTCTCAAAGTGACACAGGTCACCCTAATACCCCGATGAATGAGTGGGAGATCCAGGGGTGACCTACCCCCTTGGCCTCAGCACATTTTTTATTTACATTTATCTGCTGACCACGGAAATGGCAACGCCCCACCTCTTGACTTGGTAACAATTGAATTTAGAATGGTTTTGTTTACGTTTATACAAGTCTGTCAAGCAAAAAAAAAATATTTATATAAATGTATAATTTATATAGACGAACAGGCTCTGAATTTTATGACAAATCACAGCACCCTTTTTCTCCCAAGTTACAGACTTAACCTGTTGTATTGTTTTTAACTTAGATCAAGCCAATCAATATTGAGAAACAACTACTTCGTGCAAAATAAGTAAAAAATGATTAAGGTCCAAAAACAAGGCGTCATTTGAGAGCAACAATAGGAAACATTAACTGAGAAATTAATTGAGCCCAATTTTTTTTTATCTTCTATTGATCATCAGGGTTGTCTTACTTTCTCACTCAACATCTTTCAATTAGTTTCAAACGCTAAAATTCCCTCTTTTAACAAAATAAAAGATATTTTTAATTTCTTTATTATTTCGAATTATACAATATTGAATACGACAGTAAACACATTTATCAACTAAATTCAATTCCTCTACTGTTGAAGTGGAATGAATTCCATTCGTTCCCAAAGCAAGATGGGTAAACAAGTTTAAAGGTAACTGAATATATAATGAAATTGAGGTTTAATAATGCACAAAATTATTCACTACAGGGGGTTTAATAAAATTAATCTGCATAGAGCTGTTGATTTTGAATGTGGTCAAGTTTCGTAGATCTCAAAGGTATGATGGTTTATTTTAGCAAATAACGAGATTTTTACGACTCAACTGGAAATAAGCTGTAAACAGGGTTGCCACCCAGTGGCAAAAATCCCTAGATTTTAGTTATTTTCTGGTTGATTTAGTGATTTTTTCAATAATCTAATGACTTATGTGCAAATTTAGTGTCTTTTGTTTATAAAATATAAAAAATCACTATAAATAGTGATAAGTCACTAGGGGTGGCAGCCCTGGCTGCAATCATTTATGTAAATAATTGTGGATTAGAAAGTAATCTCTTGGGACCCGGAATAAACTTCGAGCACGTAATTATGCCAAGATTTCCGGTGTTAGTGACTTACGATACAGAGTAATTTTTGTCAAACTTTAGCGTAAAGAGCGAGGCGTTGAGGAGCGGACCGCCTCTTTCATATACATAATAATTTCTGTTCGTTTTAAGTTTAATGTCGCTCCTTACTTTCAGTTAAAAAAACTTGTTTTTTTTTCTTTAATTTCTGAACATTTTTGAATTAATACAGGTTTTGATTTTGGCTCGCCGTACATGAATAATTATGCAATTTGCATATTAATTTTTCTTTTTTTGGTTAAATGGCTTTCTGAACAGTTGTTTAATTTTATTTACGAACGTTTTTATTAGTAATAAATATACGTAACTTACGAACTAACTTACG
>NC_142804.1:19952932-19970380 GCF_049724085.1 Artemia sp. Qi Xiang Cuo
ACTGTGTAAAGTATTTGGAACGTAAATTCGAGAAGGCTTTTTCCGGTGTCTCGTTTCTTAGAGATTTGGCCATGTATATGTCAACGAGAACAGTCCAGGGGGGCTTTTGGGACTAAAGCTAGTCGTGGGAAAGGGGTCCGTTCCCAGGCATGGTTGAACAACCAATAGCTGGAACTTCCGTTCCAGGAAAGTTACATTCTTGGCTCATTTTCTAAAGGCAGTCCATCTTTCGCCTCCGTCGTAGCTAGTTGTTCTTGTGCTACCTTATTTCCTCTATGTGTATTCTCACGTTATTTAATAAAGACCATGTACCAACGTTTATCGTCTATCTTTGGAATTTACGTAAACCATTACATCTGCCAATATAAAAGGCATACAAATAAAGAACTAAGTTTGAGGTTTACAGAGTGGTGGCAAGCGGTTAAGACTAGTGGAGCATATATCACTAGGGGAAAACCTCCAAGTGACATTTGAGTGACCGTTATAAGTACTTACGACATCTTACGCTAAATACTGGCAACATATTGAAGAGCTATTTGGCCCGCTACCAAAATTGCTTGTGATATTGAGCTGCAAATACTACAAAAGACTGATAAAAAGACATCGAAATGTTACGAGGTATTGAACTTTTTTCTATTCAAAGCGCCTTCTTGAGAAACACTTTCTTTTAAATGAACATTTTGAAATCGGCTGTTACACAATGCCCAATATGGATTTCCTCGCGATAGCTTCTACATACTAATTCAAATTTCTACAACTGGAAGTCTCCGGTTGATTTCTACCTTCACTTCACTTAGCCATTTTACGTTTGGTGTTTTTTTTTACCTGATTTTATACAGTCGACGTGTGATCTACATTTGACAGTTTCCAAACAAAATTTAACATTGTGAATTCGATAATCGAAAATTAATTCTCAATTGTGACTCCATTTGACGCTAGTGATTTAATTGAGACCAACTACAATTGGATGTAAGACAAACGACCTTTCGTAAGTGATTTAACGCGGTTAACCAACCCAGTAAATTTTATTAGACCCTTGTTGTTAGAAGTGAAGTTAATTGCCCAAAGTCTAGCGTCCGTAATTAAAGAATTGTGTTTAAAACCAACATTTAAATTTTTAGAGTAATTGCTTTTTCAAATTTTGATCTCAATATGTCAGTTTTTATTCCTATACTTGATATTGTGGAAATTGGATATAACAAAAAGGTTGCTTTTGATTTTGTAAGACAGTGAAGGATAAATGGCATAGTTCCACCTCTTTTCTTTGACTCAAATGATCCTGATTTCGATCAAGATGAACTTTATGATTACCTTCAAAAGATCAAGACATGGGTCCCAACAAACCCTCCAACTCCCCTGAGCACCACCTCAATTAATCCTCCAATAGAACAGCCTCAACAGTCCCAAGTAATAGGATCGCTAATTGACCCTTTTTTTTAGTAATAACGCCACTCACAAAGTCAGAAAGTGGAAAAATAATTAAGTTTGTTACAAAATTTGTTACAAAGTTACAAAAATTGAGTTTGTTGCGAAGTTAAAAAAAAATTTCAGTTGTTGTTAAATTGGTCTGATTCAAAGGCTTTGCGTCATTTTTGGCCCATGGTTTGTTTCGCTCCTTTTTTGGGAATCTGGATCCCACGATTATAAATTTGTCAAGTTTAAAAGGTGGATTACTTGTAGTATATACCCCAGGCAAAATAGTAGGCAAAATGGTTGCAGAGTTTGTAGGCGTGGCTCAATTTAAGGATGAAAGGGTATATCTATTCTATAGACGGATGCAAATTAGGAAGGTCATTTAGGGTGTCCTTAGAAGCCAGGGATGATGGTGTAGTTCTTGGAAGATTTGCTCTAAATTTATTCAAGGAGAGGATCAGACCGTCCTACAAACGGTATTTGTTAGAGAATAGTGCAGAATTTTTTTTTTTTGTTTAGGTGATGCGTATAAGGTTGCAATACAATATGAACAGATAGAACAGATAGTGGGGAAAGAAGACACGTCTTCTTTTTCCGATGAATTTCTTTCTGCGCTGACGAGGGTGAAATTTGGACTCAATGATAATGAGAAGGCACTGCGAGATGGCACTGATTCCTCGCAGGGCGGTTTGGCTACCCAAGAAAAGGGAGCTGGTTTTGAAGTCCCGTGGGATGGTACTGATGCCTCACGGGATGGGTTTTTGTTGCACTGCGAGATGGTACTGATTCCTCGCAGGGTGGTTTGGCTACCCAGGAAAAGGAAGCTGGTTTTAAGGTCCCGTGGGATGGTACTGATGCCTCATGGGATGGTTTTTTTTTGTTGCTCTGTGAGAGGGGACTGATGCCGCGCAGTGCAGTTTGGCGACCCAGGACAAGGGAGCGGGTTTTGAGTTCCCGTGTGATGGTACTGATGCCTCAATGGATGTTTTTTTTTGTTGCACTGATAGAAGGTTCTGTTGCATCTCCGGGCAGGTTTGCTAACCATGGCAAGGGAGCCGGTTTTGATGTCCCGTGGGATGGTACTGATGCCTCACAGGATGGTTTTTTTTTTTGTTGCACTGCGAGATGTTACTGATGCCTCGCAGGGCGGTTTGGCTACCCAGGGAGAGGGAGCTGGTTGTAATATCTCGCGAGATGAGGTTGATGCCTCACGGGATGGTTTTAATGCGTAGCGCTTATAGTTATGTAGAGATATCAACAGTAGTACTGCCATTTGTCGAACCACAAGCTAGTAGAGAAAAACCAAATAGGTCTAAACCGAGGCGTTCCGCAGCGATAAGACCCCGAGGATTTTATTGGGAATAATATCTTAACGTCATTGCAGCATGGTATGATTTTTAGAGTTTCTGCAATTTCATTTATTTGTCGCTTGTATTTTCAGGATTAATTAGCCTTTCACGGTCATTCCTTTTGCCCTCATTCAAAGTTTATACATAATCCCAACTTTCCTTGTCCTCATCAAATTCAGGGGTATGGGGAACAAGTCTATTTTAAAGTATACAAAGAAAAATGAAGTGTTAAAATATCCAGTTTCCGACTACTGTTATTGGTGTGGTTCGTTTATACTATATAAATTTTTACTTATGCAAGTATTGTGTAGTGTTTATATTATGTAATTCTTTACTAGTTTATGCTGAAGAATGTTAGTAGGTGAGAAGTGAATAATTTGGGAAGTGTGATGAATGTTTTGAATTCAATTAAAGTTTGAGGGTTTAATGAGAAGGGGATAAGCCAAATTTGGGAAATTTAACTTAAAACAGGGGGGAGAATCTGTAAAGTATTTGGAACGTAAAGTCGAGAAGGCTTTTTCCGGTGTCTCGTTTCTTACAGATTTGGCCATGTATATGTCAACGCGAACAGTCCAGAGGGGCTTTTGGGACTAAAGCTAGTCGTGGGAAAGGGGTCCGTTCCCAGGCATGATTGAACAACCAATTGCTGGAACTTCCGTTCCAGGAAAGTTACATTCTTGGCTCATTTTCTAAAGGCAGTCCATCTTTCGCCTCCGTCGTAGCTAGTTGTTCTTGTGCTACCTTATTTTCTCTATGTGTATTCTCACGTTATTTAATAAAGACCATGTACCAACGTTTATCGTCTATCTTTGGAATTTACGTAAACCATTACATCTGCCAATATAAAAGGGCATATAGAAAGAACTAAGTTTGAGGTTTACAACTGTAACTACAGAGCTTGCAGCAGTGACCTTTTGATCTTAGAAACTGAGAGACATTTAATATACTAGCTGTAGCCTATACCAGCTTCAACATTTGAGATTAAAGAAGTAGTTTTTGGGCTACAGCGAATTGTCTCGTTGCTTATTGAATACCATTCACCCATTGCGGATCCCGAAAGCTTGTTCCTGCCTTCGGTTTTACGAGACACTTGATCTCCTCATTTGAAGAGATAACAATTTATCTGGCAGTCGGATCAAAGTATAATTGTGATACAATCACTGAGAAAATATAATGAACACACTTATAGAATTCATTCTTGGCTTGTTGTTTTCACAGGTTTCCCCCTTTTGATGCTTCTCCAAAGATAATAAAAACTTAATTGAGAGCAAATAAAACTTGCAAAGGGGGAAAAGAACACATTTCCGGAAAACAGGTCGAACAAGAAGTGTCATATTCCGACAGTTTAGCCTTCAAATGATTTTCTACTGGAAATAACTTTATTGTTTTTCAGTCAACTACAAGATATTTCCTTTCAAAAAGTACTAAAGCGACAAAATCAAAAGATAAGAAAAGTAACAAAGTATAAAAATTGCTCGTGTTTAACATGAACATGAAAGATATAATATTTTCCGGGGAGGAAAATATATATATATATATATATATATATATATATATATATATATATATATATATATATATATATATATATATATATATATATATATATATATATATATATATATATATATATATATATATATATATATATATATATATCTCATAGGGTTTTCTTCAGTGTAAAATTGTTGTTTATTTTATTTAATTATTTGTGATTGTTAAAAAATAGGAGTTCAATTTGTTGTAACTAGATGTATTAATTAAGATCTACTTGACTCTATGATCTTATTCAGGGAAACTGTTTTTCCTTTTGAATTCGCTTTTTCTTTCTTTTTCATTGGCCACGACTTTTTTTCTTAATTAGTCCTTAATTATACTCATTTGATATGATATTGTAGTTGTTATGCTTGATTTGTTCTAATTCCACATAAATGAATTCTTCGTTTTTGGCACCTTATTGTACCTCCTTTTAGTAGATAAATAAAAAAAACAAGTTTTTTAAACTGAAAGTAAGGAGCGACATTAAAACTTAAAACGAACAGAAATTATTCCGTATATGAAAGGGGCTGTCCCCTCCGCAACGCCTCGCTCTTTACGCTAAAGTTTTTTATTGTTTAAAAAAATAAAGTTGTAAGACAGGGTCAAACTTTAGCGTAAATAGCGAGGCGTTGAGGAGGGGACAGCACCTTTCATATACGAATAACTTCTGTTCGTTTTAAGTTTTAATGTCGCTCCTTATTTTCAGTTTAAAAAACTTTTTTTTTTATTTAATTTCTGATCGTTTTTTAGTTAATGCAGCTTTTATTTGAATAAAAATTTTACTTTTCTTTTGCTAAATGGATGTCTTTACAAATTAACTTACGTAACTAACTTCTATATTCGTATATTTTTCTTCTGGCAAAAAATACAATTTTTTTGCAGATATGATTTTTTGATTTTTGCAGATATGAGCTTGAAACCTATGTAATAGGGTTTTCTGATACGCTGAATCTGACGTTGTGATTTTCATTAAAATTATTTCACTTGTAGGGGATGTTTCCCTCCTCTTTAAAAAATAGAGTAAATTTTCTCAGGCTCGTAGCCTTTGATGAATAATACTAAACTTAATAAAATTTATATATTTAGAATCAGCATTATAAACACATTCTTTTGATACATTTATTGACATCAAAATTCCGTTTTTAAAAGTTTCGATTACTATTGAGCCGTATCGCTTGTTTTTTTATTGTTTTTTTTTTATTACGTATATGTTATTACGTATATAATGGGGTTCTCCCCTTAGTCAATACGACGCCCTTTACGTTAAAAGTTAAAACAAATTTTGATTCACAAACCCCTGAAACACCAATGCCGTTTAATTATAATAGATAGCTCTTTTGAAAGCATTAAAAAAAAATGTAGCGTAAAGAGCGAGGTATTGACTTGGGGGAGAACCCCCTCACATACGTTATAATTTCTGTTCGTTTTAAGTTCTAATATTCCTTTTTACATTTCAGTTGAAAAAACTTGTTTTTTTTTATTTAATTTCTGATCGTTTTTTAAATAATACTTGGAAATCCAGCGCCCCCTTCATAGAAATGTACCTTTCCCCACAGGAACAGCCTCCACGGAAATATTCTCCAGTGTAAACCCCTCCTCTAGCCTCCCCCCCCTCCAGAAAAAATCCTTCCAGAAAATTGTTATATACTTCCCAATAACCAATAAATAATTTTGGCAAGTCCTGCGTCCCCTTCATGGCAATTTCCCTTCCCCCATGAAAGCGTCCTTCATGATAAGATCCTCCAACATAACCACCGACCCACCCATCCCTCCCACTACCAGAAAAAAAGCTCCTGAAAACTTCTGTATATTTCCCAATAACCAATACTATATGTTAACATTGGGTAAAGTTCATAACTTTTAGCCCTCCCTCTGGGTGCTTCGGGGTATAAGTCATCCTAAAAGACATATTTATCATATTGTCGACCATGCTTAACAAAATGGATATCTCAAAATTTTGATAGGGTGACTTTGGGAAAAAAATAAGTGTCGGAGGGGGCCTAGTTGCCCTCCATTTTTTTTGGTCACTTAAAAAGGGAACTAGAACTTTTTATTTCCATTCCAATGAGCCCTCCCACGATATTCTAGGACCACTGGGTCGATACGATCACCCCTGGGGAAAAAAAAAAAAAAAAAAAAAACAAACAAACAAACAAATAAACACGCAGCCGTGATCTTTCTTCTGGCAAAAAATAGAAAATTCCACATTTTTGTAGATAAGAGCTTGAAACCTCTACAGTAGGGTTTTCTGATACGCTGAATATGATGGTATGATTTTCATTAAGGTTCTATAACTTTTAGGGGGTCTTTCCCCCTTTTTTTGAAAATCAGCCAAATTTTCTAAGGCGCGTAACTTTTGATGGGTAGCTTTAAACTTGATGAAAGTTATATATTTGAAATCAGCATTGAAGTCTGATTCTTTTGATATATCTATTGGTATCAAAAACCCGTTTTCTAGAGTTTCGGTTACCATTGAGCCGGGTCGCTCCTTACTTACAGTTCGTTACCACGAACTGTTTGATTCGAATAATAATTAAGAAAAAATACGAATGTTAAAGAATTTGTTTAAGATAAAATTTATGATAAAAGCTTGGTAATGAGAAGGCAAACATTGTTCTTTATGAGTGAAATGCGTATGCCCAGGAATATACCCTGGAAATTCGTTCTTTTTTTGGGGGTGGGGGTGGGGAAACAACCAAAAACGACAGTTTTATAATTTGAACACCTTATCATAAGGTCACGCTGATAACGTTCACGTATATACTACTTGGGAAATTTCTTTAACGTACGTATTATGAGATTGGGTTAGATGACTCGAGTCATGCTTCGTGGGTGGATAAAGGCCACACACCGACACACCTGGAATAGTTACACTGAACTGCCTGCAATGTATTGAAAGAAAAGGTTGGACGCCTCAGATAAGAACAAGATAAGTTTAATAAATAGCCTAAGGACTTTAAAAATTGTGCGGGTACCTTGGGAAGTGGTTAAAACAGACGCTTTTAGCAGGGTGATCAAACAGTTCGTGGTAACGAACTGTAAGTAAGAAGCGACTCGCCCGATAGTGACCTTGCCTGTAAAAACGGAATTTTCATAACAATAAATACATCAAAAGAATTG
Organism: Artemia sp. Qi Xiang Cuo; assembly: GCF_049724085.1. Classification (NCBI taxonomy): domain Eukaryota; kingdom Metazoa; phylum Arthropoda; class Branchiopoda; order Anostraca; family Artemiidae; genus Artemia; species Artemia sp. Qi Xiang Cuo. The sequence continues at coordinate 19,960,354 of NC_142804.1, forward strand.
GCTTTTTATGCTGATCTCAAATATACAAAATTCATTAAGTTTAATGTTGCCCATCAAAAGCTAAGACCCGAGAAAATTTGCCCGATTTTCGAAAAATGGGGGAACACCCTCAAAAATTCAAGCAATCTTAAGGAAAATTACGCCGTCAAATTCAGCATAACCTACAACCCTACTCTCCTATCTAAAGTTTTTACACTCCTATCTAAATTTCCTTCTCTTTTTTGTCAGAACAAAGATAACGTATTCAAATATCAAACAGTTAGTGGTAACGAACTGCGAATAAGGAGTGACCCGGCTCAATAGTAACCGAAACTTTAAAAAACGGAACTTTGACACTAATGGATACATCAAAAGAATTGGATTTTTATGCTGATTTCATATATATAAGTTTATCAAGTTTGATCTTACCCGTCAAAAGTTACGAGCCTGGGAATACTTGCCTTATTTTCGAGAAAAGGGGGAAACACTCGCTAGACTTCATAGAATCTTAATGAAAACCACACCATCAAATTCAGTGTATTCGAGAACCCTAATTTAGAGGTTTCAAGCTCCTATCGGCAAAAATATGGAATTTTGTATTTTTTTTTTTTGCCAGAAGAAAGATCACGGATGTGTGTTAATTTGTTTTTGTTTTTTCCTCCAGGGGTGGTCGTATCGACTCAGTGGTCCTAGAATATTGCGAGAGGGCTCATTTGAACGGAAATTAAAAGTTCTAGTGTCCTTTTTCAGTGACCAAATTAATTGGAGGCAGCTAGGCCTCCTCCCGCGCTCATTTTTTTCCGAATGTCACTTGACCAAAATTCTGAGATAGCCATTTTGTTCAGCATAGTCAAAAATTCTAATAACGATGTCTTTGAGAATGACTTAATCCCCCACAGTCCCTGGGGAAGGGCTGCAAGTTTTGAACTTTCCCCATTGTTTACATATACTATTGGTTATTGGGAACTATACAGACGTTTTCAGGGGGTATTTTTCTTGTGTGTGTGTGTGGGGGGGGGGGGTGGTGGGAGAAGGTTACGGAAGACGATTTTTCTATGGAGGAATTTTTCATGGGCCAAGTTTCTCAGCAAAATTTAAAAAACGTTCAGAAATTAAACAAATAAAAAAAACAAGTTTTTTCAACTGAAAGTAAGGAGCAAGATTAAAACTTACGAACAGAAATTATTACGTATAAGAGGGGATTCGCCCCCTCTTCAATACCCCGCTCGTTACGCTGAAGTTTTTTTTAGTATTTTCATAAGAGCTTTTTGTTCTAATCAAACCCTGTGTGATTCAGGGGTTATTCTTAAAGAATTGAAAGAAAATTCGGACTTTAGCGTAAAGAGCGAGGTATTGACGAGGGGGTGAACCCCCTCATATACGTAATAAAAACATACAAATATAGAAGTTCGTTAAGTAAGTTACGTATATTTATTACTAATAAAACGTTTGTAAATCAAATTAAAAGTTATATCGCCCTTTTTAAGTAACCAAGAAAATTAAACTAGGCCCTCTCCTCCGCCCATTTTTTTCTCAAAACGGTCCGATCAAAATTTTGAGAAAGCCATTTATCCAAAAAAAGTAAAATTAATATGCAGTTTTTTTGTTCGCAAAATCGTTTTTTTTTTCAGAGGAACATAAACCTTAAAGGAAATTAATAACCTCTATTTCTGCCTTCTTTATTTCCGAATTACCATTAAAGCTTCATTCCTGAATTGTTAGATTTATTAGATTTATATTTCTCTCACATAATAAGTATAAATTTTATCGCTTTACATATAAATTAGTGTATATAAATACTTGTGCATAAATAACTATAGTTTTTTCGCTAATATAAATATGTGCCGTTAATATAAATATAATATAATATAAATATAAATATGTGCCGTTAATATAAATATAAATATGTGCCAAATTTCCCGTCTTTCATCAAAACTTAAGGGTTCCTTCATTCATGGATTTCTTCCTAAGTTAGGTTGAAACTGTGTCCTAAACAGATCATTCTAATGGGTCTAGGGCAGGGCCGTATCCAGGATTTTTGTTCAGGGGGGGTTTTACTAATTTTTGACTTTTTTTTTGGGGGGGGGTTTACTAATTTTTGACTCAGTTTTCGACAAATTTTACTGATTTTTACCTAGGTTTTACTAATTTTCGACTTATTTTCGAGTCGGTCAAAAATTTCGGGGGGGGGGGGTTCAAACCGGGTACCCTCCCCCTGGATACGGCCTTGGTCTAGGGGTTTACTCCCAGGAAAATATTATATCTTTCATATTCATGTTAAACACGAGCAATTTTTATACTTTGTTACTTTTCTTATCTTTTGATTTTGTCGTTTTAGCAGTTTTTGAAAGGAAATATCTTGTAGTTGACTGAAAAACAATAAAGTTATTTCCAGTAGAAAATCATTTTGAAGGCTAAACTGTCGAAATATGACACTTGTTGTTCGACCTGTTTTCCGGAAATGTGTTCTTTTCCCCCTTTGCAAGTTTTATTTGCTCTCAATTAAGTTTTTATTATCTTTGGAGATGCATCAAAGGGGGGAAACCTGTGAAAACAACAAGCCAAGAAAAAATTCTACAAGTGTTTTCATTATATTTTCGCAGTGATTGTATCTCAATTATACTTTGATCCGACTGCCAGATAAATTGTTATCTCTTCAAATGAGGAGATCAAGTGTCTCGTAAAACCGAAGGCCGGAACAAGCTTAAGTGACGCTTAGACTGGCAGGATAAGCGCAAAATTTGAATCCCTCAATAGACCTAGCGTTGTGCGAAACTGGAGATATAGCCTTCAAAGATCCGATTAACTACATTTGCCGGAACTACATTGAATTCTTGTCATTTTCTCCTTGGTGAAATGTTCAGTGCTTCAAACCGTCACTTTATAATTGTGCTTAATGTAGTAAAAAATAGATATTAGAAGATAATATATATATATATATATATATATATATATATATATATATATATATATATATATATATATATATATATATATATATATATATATATATATATATATATATATATATATATATATATATATATATATACATATATATATATATATATATATATATATATATATATATATATATATATATATATATATCATATCCACCATACCCTCATAAAAGTACCCAATACACCGCCAAATATTTTTACTTAGAGGTATTATCGATTCGTCACTCGAATTCCGAATTATCCAAAATCGGGAAATGTAAATGCCGCAAGGTATGACACTATTTTGAAGAAATAGGATATAATAAACTTTAGAAATGTAAATTAACAGCTGGTGGTTAAGTTATTTTTCAAAGCAAACACCCAGTAGAAAAACTGGTACTTACGTGTTATCCCGACCACAGTCAAATAGTGAAGCTAGGTTAATCATAATGAAATATAACAAAACATGATGTAAATAAAATACTCTAGCAGCAAACGGATTAAAACTAACTCAGAGAATGGCTTAAAGCAGTCCGACCAGAAATCATCTTTGAGACTACCTAACCACCAAACTCACCAAAACAGTCAATTAAAATATAACTGCATGTAGTTTATTTTACCAAGCTGATTATCTGAGAATGCAGAGAGAAAACAAGTTTTAAACAGATCAAACTTCTTGGGTGCGGTAGGGATAACACATAAGTACCGAACAAATTTTCCTACATAGTTATTCAAAATGATTTTTGGTAAAAAGTTTGACTACCGTATTTAAATTAATAGAAGATAAACGTTACTTAGATTAAGCTAGCATCGTTTGCATATTTTGCAATTTTGGGAGGCGTGGCTGATTTTTCAGACAAAGTGATAAATCAGTCTATCATTTTGCGACTTTGGCCGGAATTTTAAATTTTGTTTAGTATTGAAATTACTGTTTATGATCTAATGGAATAAGTGGTTATACACATAGTAGACAGACTTTTTGTCTAGTGATGAGATAATTCTATAGAAAAACCCTAAAACTTCATTAGTAACTTGGGAATATTATTTACAAGTAAAAAAATTTATAGATAAAAACAGTATAAAAAACTAGTATTTGATTATACTTAGTTATAACCATTGCAGTCTGATGAAACCCTTTCTTAACGAGTATGAAATGAAAAACTTAAATATGTTTTAAAGAAATGTAAATAGCCCATGTTGCCAATTTACGACTCCTACGTTCAATCCTTACAGGGGCATGAATTCAAAAGAGGGAGTGGGGAAATTGGTACTTATGTCTTATAGCCACCCATTCAAGTTCTTCATCTGAGTAAAATCAGGTTATTCCTACTGAAATACACCTAAGTATGATGAAAATAAATTACTTTAGTAACAGAATGATGGAAACTACAACAGAGGATTATGGAAATTGGCACCCCCTCCTTAACACATTATATTAAATGGTTTCTGACCTAATCTAACCAAAATACCAACTAAAATATTTAATCAAAATATACCTAAATTGTACTGTATATACACTCTCTTGGACTAACCTGATTATCACCGAGTACATACTGACATACAGAAAGAAACCGGTTCTACATAGACTAAGAACTTGAGTGGGGTGGCTGTAAGACATAAGTACCTGTCATTTTTTTTCAAAAATCTAGGGGGTTGGTAATTCTGTGTTTTTTTCAGTAAAAGTACAAAAAAACATACTTTTCAATGAAAATACCAAAAAAGTATTTATTGGAAAACCAGGGGGTGGAGCAAAAATTAAGCAGTGGAATTGTTTCTCCCCTGCCCCCTTCAATTGGCGCCCCTGAATCTTTAGACAGGACCAATTGACATCTTTTGAAGAAGGATTTTTTCATAGAAAATCATACCAGGAATTACATTTTAAAGCCTGAGCTTTTAAAATCACTTTTGACGAAATAGGAGCTTGGAACATTTGGTTTTGGAAAACAGTGTAAGAATGTGTTACAAACTTTGCGTCTACGACTTATGAATGAAGCTTATAAAGGGGAGTTTAGAAGAAACATCTTTTTATTATCCTATTGGAAAATTCTCATGCTGAAAAATTTTGTCCCTCGAATGCATAGAACTTATCACTAAAATAAAAATTCCTAAAATCGCAAGAAAGGAAAAACCTGACAGTTGAATTTTTTTTCCAGAAAAATTTACTGTAATCATGGATATATATCATTTGCAAGCGATGACTTAAATAAGTTTTTTTTTATGAATGTATTTAGACGGGTATTTATGGTTATTAATTAAAAAAGCTTTTTCCACAAAATAAGTTTTTCAAAGAAAAGTAAAGAGCTCCATTAAACCAAAAATGAGCAAAAATAAAATAATCTACCAAGCGTGAAACTACCACAAATCAGCATCGATAAATAAATGAAGCCCAAAACCAACAGAAATTACAATAAATAACCAAGTCAAAATCAAAACAAGCAGAAATTAACATGAATAGGGCTCAAAAGTCAAATGACTTCCCAAGGTCAAAACATAATTTGCACTTTACTGAAAAATATACATGATTTTACTTTTTGACTTTAATAAATCAAATAATATTAACATTTTGATTACTAAATATCTGAATATGTATATTAAACTGACAATGCACATTCATTTGTATTTTTTCAGTAAAGTGCAAATACTGTTCTGGTTTTGGGAAGGCATAGGGGTTTTGTGCCCAACTTATATTAATTTCTGCTCCTTTTGAGTTTGACTCGGTTATTTATTGTAATTTCTGTTCGTTTTGGGCTTTATTTATAAATCGATGCGGATTTGTGGTAGTTTCAAGCTTGGTAGATTATTTGATTTTATTGTTGCTCATTTTTGGTTTAATGGAGCTCTTTATTTTTCTTTGAAAAACTTATATTGTGGAAAAAGTTTTTCTTAATTAATTTCTGTTTGTTTTATATTGACATAATCTTTTCAGGGAAAAAAAAAATAATACTTTAACTCTTTTCGGTTTTTAAGACTTTATAGTTTGGCCTGCTAATTGTATGCTGGAGAAAAATTTTCAGCAATTTCGATCAAAATACACCCTTTTAAAAATCTGGACACAAATAGTACTGTTTAATTTAGTTGCATACCTCCTCTAGTTGACCTGAAATTGAAAACTTGATACCATTCGTAAAAAATATGTTTACTTTCTTTGATAGCTTGGATACACTTACGAAACTTTTGATTTGGTTAAATTTTCAGAGCAGAAGTAGCCCCGAAACTTTGAGCATAATACCCTCAGTCGTTCTTGGGATACTGCTGAGATGCCTAATTGGGAATTAGCATTAACACAGTGCATTTTGATTTAATCTTATGGAAAAATTTAGTTTTTAAACATATTGTACAAAGGGGAGGGTGGGCTGGGGAAGGCGGGAGTGAGATGGGGACTAGTTGCCCTCCAATCACTTTCGACTTTTAAAAAAGGCATCAGCCCTTTCTATTTCCAATCGAATGAGCCCTTTTCGAAGTTCTCACGACAACTCCTTCGATACGGAGTGCCCTGGTCTAAACAACAACAACAAAAAATAATACATTATACCTACATCGATCTTTACTCTATAAAATGTCAAGCCTTCCAATCACGTTCGATCACTTTCGACAATTAAAAAGGGCACTAGGCCTTTCGATTTCCAATCGAATGAACCCTTTTTGGAAACGACAACGCTTTCTATAAACACCTTCTATGCCTCCAGGGCATACATTATAACCCTTACCCTAAGGTCTGTTAGGATGGTATTCATCCTCTAAGACCGAATTTACTGAACTTTCAACTACGTTTAGCAAAATGGCTATCTCAAAATTTTGATTGGGTGTATTTGGGGAAATAGTGGGCATTAGAGGGGCGTTAGTCGCTATCCAATCACTTTCAACTATTAAAAAAGACACTAGCCCTTTCAATTTCCAATTGAATGAGCCCTTTTGAACTTTCTACGACAACGCTTTAAATAAAAACTTTATATGCCCCCAGGGCATAAATTACAACCCTTGCTTTGAGGGCTTTGGGGGGAGGGGTTGTCATCCTTAAAGACCTAATTCCCAAAACTTTCAACTACGTTGAAAAAAATGGCTATCTAAAAATTTTGATTGGATGTGTTCTGGGGAATGATGGGCGTGGGAGGGGTAGTTGCCCTCCAATCACTTTCGAGTATTGAAAAGGGCACTAGCCCTTTGAATTTCCAATCGAAAGAGCCCCTTCTGAAGTTTCTACGACAACGCTTTCTATAAAAACCGTATATGCCAGTAGAAAGGCCTCATGAGGTCCCATCCCTCACCCCTGCTGCCACCTACAACTTTTTTTACATAATTTATTCAAGGATTATCGATCGAGTCTAATGGGGGTCAAGGTCAATCGATCTGTTGTTGTTTGGTCACGTGTAATGACATGAGGGGTGATTTACATTCTCCCTCTGGGATTTATTGATTTCTGACACTGGGGGGTGATTTACATAATCACTAGGGGCAATGTATTGATCTAGTACTCGAGGGGGAAGTGAATTTCCGAGAACTTGATTTACATAATCGGTGGGGGAGAATGTATTGATTTACGAAAGTGGAATTAAGAAACAAACATGGCTACTTTGATCTTTAGGCTAACCTAACCTGAGAAATTGATTTGCATAATCACTAGGGGAATTATTGATTCACGAAAGGGGAATTAAGAAATTGTTGTTTCCAAAGAGAATTGTTTCCGAGCGAATGTCTATATTGATGTCTTTGGAGTTCTACCAAGAGAATTGTTTCCGAGCGGATGTTTTGATCTTAGCGATGAATTGTTTTAGCGCGGGAATCAGGTTTCTTAGTAATTTGAAATGTGTCATCGCAGAGATGCCAAAAACAAAAGGAACACGCTGAAATTACGTTTAGGGATTATTTGGGCGAAACCGTTTTAGACATCTTATGGAATTATTTCGGCGAAACAGTTAAAGACATTTTAAAAGATGATTTAAAAGATGATTTTAGAAGAGGTTTTGAGTGTGGTCGTTATAATACACAAGTTGTATTTGAACAGTGTTGTGAGGTCCCCTACCACAACCCAAAGGGTTCCATTCCCCCCACCCCAACCCCGAAGGAAGCCCCCGGTCCTCAAAGGCTCTCCGGGCTCCCAAAGGGCCCCCGGTGCCCCAAAGGCTCATGAGCCCCCATTTTAATATTTTTTAAGGCTTTATTATATCTTTTCAGAACAAATTATTATTTTAGGAAATTATTTCGGCGAAACAGTTAGAGACATTTTAAAAGATGATTTTTGAAGAGATTTTAGAAGAGGATTCAAGGGTGAAACTCTGTGGTCATTATAAGACACAAGTTCCATTTGAACAGTGTCGTGAGGTCCTCTACCCCAACCCCAAAGGGTTCTGATACCACAATCTCAAACCCGAAAGAAGCCTCCGGGCCACAAAGGTCCCCCACGCTCCCAAAGGACCACCCCGCCCTCAACGATCCACCTGACCCACAAAGGCCCACCCCGGACCCCGTCTTTCGTTGATGTGTGTTATCTGAAACTTCTGATTTGTGATATGTAAATTAATTTGTCGATCTTTTATTAGCTAGATTTCTTAGTCTTTTGTTTTTGTGTGTTGTCTGAAAACGATGATTTGGGATGGGTGGATTGCAATTTTTGACTTTTCTGAGCTGGATTTCTGAGCCGTTCATAGGTGTGTGTTGTCTGAAACTTACGATTTGGGATGGTTAATTGCTATTTCCAGCTTTTATTAGCTAGGTTTCGTAGCCTTTCATCGGTATGTGTTGTCAGAAAATTAAGATTTGGGATGTGTAGTTTGCTATTTGGACTTTTCAGAGCTAGGATTCTTAGTCCCTCATAGGTGAGTGTTGTCTGAAACTTATGATTTCGGATGGTTTTTTTGCTATTTCCGGCTTTTATTTGCTAGGTTTCTGATCCTTTCATAGGTGTGTGTTGTCATAAAATTATGATTTGTGATGTGTAGTTTGCTATTTGGACTTTTCAGAGCTAGGATTCTTAGTCCCTCATAGGAGTATGTTGTCTGAAACCAATATTATGGGATGAGTAGTTTGCCATTTCAGGCTTTTATGAGCTAGGTTTCTTAGCCTTTCGTAGGTGTGTGTTGACTGAAACCTATGATTTGGGAATGAGTGGATTACAATTTTTGACTTTTCTGAGCTGGATTTCTGAGTCTTTCATAGGTATGTGTTGTCTGAAACCTATGATTTGGAATGTTTGGGTTGCTATTTTTTTACTTTTCTGAGCTGGATTTCTTAGCCGTTCATAGGTGAGTGATGTCTGAAACTTATGATTTGGGATGGTTAATTTGCTATTTCCGGCTTTTATTAGCTAGGTTTCTTAGCCTTTCATAGGTATGTGTTGTCAGAAAATTATGGTTTGGGATGTGTAGTTTGCTATTTGGACTTTTCAAAGCTATGATTCTTAGTCCATTATAGGTGTTTGTTGTCTGAAACCAATAGTTTGGGATGAGTAGTTTGGTATTTCAGGCTTTTATGAGCTAGGTTTCTTAGTCTTGCATAGGGGTGTTTTGTCCTGATATTATGATTTGGAATACGCAAATTCTTTCGGCTTTTCTACTACTGATTGTTTTGACTTCCGTGGGTGTGTGTTGACTGAATTTATAGAATTGGGATGGGTGGATAACAACTTTTGATCTTTTTGTGCTATATTATAGTGCCGTTCATAGGTGTATGTTGTCTGAAACCTATGATTGGGATGAGTGGTTTGCTATTTTTGACTTTTCAGGGCTAGATTTCTTAACCTTTCATAGGTGTATGTTGTCAAAAAATTATGATTTGGGATGTGTAGTTTGCTTTTTTGGACTTTTCAGAGCTAGGATTCTTAGTCCCTCATAGGTGTTTGTTGTCTGAAACTTCTAGTTTGGGATGAATAGTTTGCTATTTCTGGCTTTTCTGAGCTAAGGTTTCCTAGTATTTCGTAGGTGATTGTTGTCTGAAACTTATGATTTGGGATATGTAAATTACTATTTCGGGGTTTTCTAAGCTAGATTTCTTAGTCTTTCGTTGGTGTGTGTTATCTGAAACTTATGATTTCGGATGGGTGGATTGCTATTTTTGACTTTTCTGAGCGGGATTTCTTAGCCGTTCATAGGTGTCTGTTGTTGTTGTCTGAA
>NC_142804.1:19970880-20010427 GCF_049724085.1 Artemia sp. Qi Xiang Cuo
AAATGTATCTGTGCACAGTTGCCAGAACATAGAAAACATCAGAGATTAATTGACATTTTAGCGGATTTGAAAGTAGAAACGAAAAATGTAAGGCATCTCAGGGAATACTAACTCTATTATGAGATACATTTAATTTTTTTATTTGGAGGTAGGTATTGAGAATAATTATTTTAAATTTATGAAACTGATTATTTAAAACAGATGAATGCTTAAATATTAATTGCTTATCAACTATAAGATATAAATCACAGGGAATACTAACTCTATTAAGAGATACCTTTTTTTTTGGAGGTATGTATTGAGAATAAATATTTTAAATTTCTGAAACTTTGGTAGCCTTGATGGAGCATTCTTCTTCTAAACTAGCTACAATAGCAACATATTACCCTATATTATTAGTATTTTCAAGGGTTTTTTGGTAGCCTTGATGGAGCATTTTCCTTCTAAACTAGCTACACAAGCAACATTTTACCCTATACTATTAGTATTTTAAAGGGTTTTTAATAGCCTTGGTGGAACATTTTCCTTCTAAACTAGCTACTATAGCAACATTAAACCCCATACTATTGGTCTTTTCAAGGGTTTTTGGTAGCCTTGTTGGAGCATTCTCCTTCTAAACTAGCTATAATAGCAACATTTTACCCTACATTATTATTATTTTCAAGGGTTTTTGATAGCCTTGATGGAACATTCTCCTTCTAAACTAACTAAAATAGTAACATTTTACCCTATATTATTAGTATTTTCAAGGGTTTTGGTAGCCTTGATGGGGCATTTTCCTTCTAAACTAGTTAGAATAGCAACATTTTACCCTATATTATTAGTATTTTCATGGGTTTTTGATAGCCTTGATGGAACATTCTCATTCTAAACTAGCTAAAATAGCAACATTTTACCCTAAATTATTAATATTTTCAAGGGTTTTTGGTAGCCTTGTTGGAGCATTGTCCTTCTAAACTAGCTACAATAGCAATATTTTACCCTATATTATTACTATTCTCAAGGGTTTTTGGTACCCTTGATGGAGCATTCTTTTTCTAAACTAGCTACAATTGCAACATTTCATCCTATAATATTAGTATTTTCAAGAGTGTCGTTAGCCTTCCTTCTAAACTAGCTACAATAGAAACATTTTACCCTATATTATTAGTAGTTTTAATGGTATTGGTAGCCCTGACGGAGCATTTTCTCTCTAAACTGGCTATAATAGCAACACTTCATTCTATATTATTAGTATTTTCAAGAGTTTTGGTAGCCTTTATGGGGCATTTTCCTTCTAAACTAGATACAATAGCAACATTTTACCTTATATTATTAGTATTTTCAAGGGTTTTTGTAGCCTTGATGGTGCATATTCCTTCTAAACTAGCTAGAATAGCAACATTTTACCCTATATTATTAGTATTTTCAAGGGTTTTGGTAGCCTTGATGGAACATTCTATAATGGAATGGAATGCCTTGATGGAACATTCTATAATGGAATGCTATAATTGTTAGAGTGGCAGAAACTTTTTTCAACAAAGGATATTTTTCAACTAAAAGTAAAGAGCTGTTACATTAAATCAATGATGAGCAGATATAAAGTCAAATAATTGTTCAAGCATAAATTTTCTGTAAACTTATGTCTAATGATATGTTTGATAGAGTGGCAGAAACTTTTATCCACAAAGGATATTTGTCAACTAAAAGTAAATAACTGCTGCATTAAATCATAGATGAGCAAAAATAAAGTCGAATAATTGTTCAAGCGTAAATTTTCTATAAACTTACTTGTATTGTTATATTTGATAAAGTGGAGGAAACTTTTTTCCACAAAGGATAGCTTATTTTCTGTAAACTTACTTCTATTGTTATGTTTGTTAGTGGTAGAAACCTTTTTTTTCCATAAAGAATATTTTTCAAGTAAAAGTAAAATGCTGCTGCATTAAATCTAAGATGTGCAGTAATAAAGTCGAATAATTGTTTAAGCGTAAATTTTTAGTAAACTTACTTATTTTTTTACATTTGTTAGAGTGGCAGAAACCTTTTTTTCCACAATGGATATTTTTCAACTAAAAAGTAAAGAACTTCTACATTAAATCAAAGATGTGCAGAAATAAAGTCTAATAATTCTTCAAGCGTAAATTTTCTGTAAACTTATGTCTAATGTTATAATTGTTAGAGTGGCATAAATTTTTTTTCCACAAAGGATATTTTTCAAATAAAAGAAAAGAGCTACTACACTAAATCAAAGATGAGCCGAAATAAAGTCGAATAATTGTTCAAGCGTAAATTTTCCGTAAACTTATGTCTAATGATATATTTGTTAGAGTGGCAGAAACCTTTTTTCAACAATAGATATTTTTTCAACTAAAAATTAAAGAGCTGCTACATTAAATCCAAGATGTGTAGAAATAAAGTCGAATAATTGCTCAAGCGTAAATTTTATGTACACATACTTCTAATATTATATTTGATAGAGTGGCATAATTTTTTTTCCACAAAGGATATTTTTCAATTAAAAGTAAAGAGCTACTGCATTAGATCAAAGATGAGCAGAAATAAAGTCGAATAATTGCTCAAGCGTAAATTTTTTGTAAACTTACTGCTAATGTTATATTTGTTAGTGGCAGAAACTTTTTTTCCATAATGGATATATTTTCAACTAAAAAGTAAAGAACTGCTACATTAAATCAAAGATGAGCAAAAATAAAGTCGAATAATTGTTCAAGCGTAAATTTTCTATAAACTTACTTCTATTGTTATATTTGATAAAGTGGAGGAAACTTTTTTCCACAAAGGATATCTTATTTTCTGTATACTTACTTCTATTGTTATATTTGTTAGTGGTAGAAACCTTTTTTTCCATAAAGAATATTTTTCAAGTAAAAGTAAAATGCTGCTGCATTTAATCTAAGATGTGCAGTAATAAATTCGAATAATTGTTTAAGCGTAAATTTTCAGTAAACTTACTTCTTTTTTTACATTTGTTAGAGTGGCAGAAACCTGTTTTTCCACAATGGATATTTTTCAACTAAAAAGTAAAGAACTGCTACATTAAATCAAAGATGTGCAGAAATAAAGTCGAATAATTGTTCAAGCGTAAATTTTCTGTAAACTTATGTCTAATGTTATAATTGTTAGAGTGGCAGAAACTTTTTTTCCGCAAAGGATATTTTTCAAATAAAAGAAAAGAACTACTACACTAAATCAAAGATGAGCCGAAATAAAGTCGAATAATTGTTCAAGCGTAAATTTTCCGTAAACTTATGTCTAATGATATATTTGTTAGAGTGGCAGAAACCTTTTTTCAACAATAGATATTTTTTCAACTAAAAATTAAAGAGCTGCTACATTAAATCAAAGATGTATAGAAATAAAGTCGAATAATTGCTCAAGCGTAAATTTTATGTACGCATACTTCTAATATTATACTTGATAGAGTGGCATAATTTTTTTTCCACAAAGGATATTTTTCAATTAAAAGTAAAGAGCTACTGCATTAGATCAAAGATGAGCAGAAATATAGTCGAATAATTGTTCAAACGCAAATTTTCTTTAAACTTATTTATAATGTTATATTTGTTAGAGTGGCAGAAACTTTTTTTCCACAAAGGTTATTTTTTCAACTAAAAGTAAAGAGCTGCTACATTAAATCAAAGATGAGCAGAAATAAAGTCGAATAATTATTCAAGCGTAAATTTTCTGTAAACTTACTTCTAAGTATATATTTTTTTAAGTGGTAGAAACTTTTTTTTCGAAAAAGGATATTTCTCAAGTAAAAGTAAAGAGCTACTACATTAAATCAATTATTAGCAGAAATAAAGTCAAATTATTGTTCAAGCGTCAATTTTCTGTAAACTTACTTCTATTGTTACATTTTTTCTTTGCAGAAACCTTTTTTTCCACGAAGAATATTTTTCAAGTAAAAGTAAAGAGCTGCAACATTAAATTAAAGATGTGAAGAAATAAAGTCGAATAATTGTTCAAGCATAAATCTTCTGTAAACTTATGTCTAATGTTACATTTTTAGAGTGGCAGAACCTTTTTTTCCACAAAGGATATTTTCAACTAAAAGTAAAGAACTGCTACATTTAATCAAAGATGTGTGGAAATAAAGTCGAATCACTGTTCAACCGTAAATTTTCGGTAAACTTACTTCTATTTTTATATTCGTTAGAGTGGCAGAAACCTTTTTTTCCACAATGGATATTTTTCAACTAAAAGTAAAGAACTGCTACATTAAATCAAAGATGTGCAGAAATAAAGTCGAATAATTGTTCAAGCGTAAATTTTCTGTAAACTTATGTCTAATGTTATAATTGTTAGAGTGGCAGAAACTTTTTTTCCGCAAAGGATATTTTTCAAATAAAAGAAAAGAACTACTACACTAAATCAAAGACCAGCAGAAATACAGTCGAATGTTTTCTGTAAGCGTAAGTTTTCTGTAAACTTATGTCTAATGATATATTTGTTAGAGTGGCAGAAACCTTTTTTAAACAATGGATATTTTTTCAACTAAAAGTTAAAGAGCTGCTACAGTAAATCAAAGATGTGTAGAAATAAAGTCGAATCATTGCTCAAGCGTAAATTTTATGTAAACTTACTTCTATTGCTATATTTGATAGAGTGGCAGAAACTTTTTTTCATAAAGAATATTTTTCAAGTATAAAAGTAAAGAGCTGCTACATTAAATCAAAGATGTGCAGAAGTAAAGTCGAATAATTGTTAAAGCGTAAATTTTCTGTAAACTTACTTCTAATGTTATACTTGATAGAGTGGCAGAAACTTTTTTTCCACAAAAGATATTTTTCAACTAAAAGTAAAGAGCTGCTGCATTAGATCAAAGATGAGCAGAAATAAAGTCGAATAATTGTTCAAGCGTAAATTTTCTGTAAACTTACTACTAATGTTATATTTGTTATTTGTTAATGTTATATTTGTGAGTGGCAGAAACTTTTTTTCCATAATGGATATTTTTTCAACTAAAAAGTAAAGAGCTGCTACATTAAATCAAAGATGTGCAGAAATAAAGTCGAATAATTGCTCAAGCGTAAATTTTCTGTAAACTTACTTCTAATGATATATTTGTTAGAGTGGCAGAAACTTTTTTTTCCAAAAATGATATTTCTCAACTAAAAGTAAAGAGCTGCTACATAAAATGAAAGATTAGCAATAATAAAGTGGAACAATTGTTCAAGCATAAATTTTCTGTTATCTAACTTCTATTATTATATGTGTTCGAGTGGCAGAAACCCTTTTTTCGAAAAATAATATTATTCCAAGTAAAAGCAAAGAGCTGTAACATGAAATCAATTAGTTGCCGTGGTAAAGTTGAATAACTGTTCAAACGTCAATCCTCTGTAATTTAACTTCCATTATTATATGTGTTAGAGTGGCAGAAACCTTTTTTTTACAAAGGATATTTTTCCAAGTAAAAGTAAAGAGCTGCTACATTAAATCAAAGATGTGCAGGAATAAAGTCGAATAATTTTATATTTGTTAGTGGCAGAAACTTTTTTCCACAAAGGATATTTTTCAAGTAAAAGTAAAGAGCTGCTACATTATGTTAAAGATGATGCTAAAATAAAGTCGAATAATTGATCAAGCTTAAATTTTCTGTAAAATTATGTCTAATTTTATATTTGTTAGAGTGGCAAAAACCTTTTTTCCAAAAACGATCTTTTCAAGTAAAAGCAAAGAGCTGTTGCATAAATTAAAGATGTGCAGAAATACAGCGGAATATCTGCTCAAGCATAAAGTTTCAGTTATCAAAATTCTAATATTATATTTGATAGAGTGGCAGAAACTTTTTTCCACAAATGATATTTTTCAACTAAAAGTAAAGAGCTGCTACATTAAATCAAAGATGCGCAGAAATAAAGTCGAATAATTTTTCAAGCACAATTATCTGTGAACTTACTTCTAATGATATATTTCATAGAGTGTCAGAAACTTTTTCTACAAAGGATGTTTTTCAACTAAAAGTGAAGAGCTTCTACATTAAATGAAAGATGAGCAAAAATAAACTCGATTGACTGTTCAAGCGCAAATTTTCTGGAAACTTACTTGTAATGATGTATTTGTTAGTAGTGGCAGAAACCCTTTTTACCGCAAAGGATATTGTTCAACTAAAAGTAAAGAGGTGCTACATTAAATCAAAGATGTGAAGAAGTAAAGTCAATTAACTGTTCAATCGTAAAGTTTCTGCAAACATGCTTCTAATGAGGTATCTGATTGAGTGGCAGAAACTTTTTTTTCAAAGATAGATATTTGTCCAACTAAAAGTAAAGAGCTATTACGTTGAATCAAATATGTGTCGAAGTAAAGTCAAATAAATGTTCAAGAGTAAATTTTCTGCAAACTTATGTTTAATGATATATTTTGTTAGAGTGGCAGAAATCTTTTTTTCTAAGTTGGATATTTTTCAACTAAAAAGCAAAGAACTGTTACATTAAATCAATGATGTGCAGTAATAAAGTCGAATAATTGTTCAAGCGTAAATTTTCAGTAATCTAACTTCTATTGCTACATCTGTTAGTGGCAGAAACTTTTTTTTCCACAATAGGTATTTTTCAACTAAAATTAAAAAACTGTTAAGTTGAATCCAAGATGAGTCAAACTAAAGTCGAATAAAGATTCAAGTGTATGCATTCAAGAAACATACATCTGATAATGTAATCTGTTAGAGTGTTAGAAACTTTCTCCACAAAGGATATTTTTCAAGTATAAGTGACAATGTACCACTATAAATGATCTATGTGCAAAAAGAAAGTCCATTGTTTGATCAAGTGCCTATTTTCTATAAACTTGGTTCTGATATGGTATTAGTTAGTGGCAGAAACTTTTTTTCCACTGTAGATATTTTTTTCAAGTAAAAGTAACGATCTGCTACATTATCTCAAAGATGTGCAAAAATATAGTCGAATAATTGTTAAAGCGTAAATTTTCTGTAAACTTACTTCTAATGATATATTTGTTAGAGTGGCTGAAATCTTTTTTTTTCCACGATGGATATTTGTTCAACTAAAAGTAAAGATCTGCTACATTAAATCAAATATATGTAGAAATAAAGTCGAACAATTGTTCAAACGTAAATTTTCTGTAAACTCATTTCTGATGATATATTTGTTAGAGTGGCAGAAACTTTTTTTCCAAAAAGGAATTTTTCAACTAAAAGTAAAGAGTTGCTACATTAAATCAAAGATATACAGAAATAAAGTCGAAAAATTGTTTATGCATAAATTTTCTGTAAACTTATGTCTAATATTATATTTGTTAGAGCGGCAGAAAATTTTTTCCACAAAGACATTTTTCAACTAAAAGTAAAGAGCTGCTACATTAAATCAAAGATGAGCAGAAATAAAGTCGAATAATTGTTTAAGCGTAAATTTTCTGTCAACTTATGTCTATTGTTATATTTGTTAGAGTGGCAGAAACTTTTTTTTCCACAAAGGATATTTTTCAACTAAAAGTAAAGAGCTGCTACATTAAATCAAAGATAAGCAGAAATAAATTCCAATAATTGTTCAAGCGTAAATTTTCTGTAAACTTATATCTAATGATATATTTGTTTGAGTGGCAGAAACCTTTTTCCACAATGGATATTTTTTCAACTAAAAAGTAAAGAGCTGCTACATTAAATCAATGATGAGCAGAAATAAAGTCGAATAATTGTTTAAGCGTAAATTTTCTTTAAACTTATGTCTAATTTTATATTTGATAGAGTGGCAGAAACTTTTTTCCACAATGGATATTTTTCAACTAAAAGTAAAGAGCTAAAAGTAAAAGCTACATTAAATCAAAGATGAAAAGAAAAAATATCGAATTATTGTTCAAGCGTAAATTTTCAGTAAACTTATGTCTAATGATATATTTGTTTGAGTGGCAAAAAGGTTTTTCCACAAAGGATATTTTTTCAACTAAAAAGTAAAGAGCTGCTACATTAAATCAAAGATGAGCAGAAATAAAGTCGAATAATTGTTCAAGCGTAAATTTTCTGTAAACTTATGTCTATTGTTATATTTGTTAGAGTAGCAAAAACCTTTTTTTCCACATTGGATATTTTTGACTAAAAGTAAAGAACTGCACATTAAATCAAAGATGTGCAGAAATAAAGTCAAATAATTGTTCAAGCGTAAATTTTCTGTAAACTTATGTCTATTGTTATATTTGTTAGAGTAGCAGAAACCTTTTTTCCACAAAGGATATTTTTCAAGTAAAAGTAAAGAGCTGCAACATTAAATCAAAAATGTGCAGAAATGAAGTCGAATAATTGTTTAAGCGTAAATTTTCTGTAAACTTATGTCTATTGTATAGAAATTTTAATCAAGTAATTATGAAAAACCGTAAGTAAGTAACAAACTCTTTCTTGAATTCAGTAAAAATAAAGAACTTTTACATTAAATCAAAGATATACAGAAATACAGTCGAATAATTGTTCAAGCGTAAATTTTCCCAAACTATGAGATTACATTTTATTGAACCAGAAAATTGTATGGTCATATGATTTTACTGTAAAAGCCACTATATATTGTTATAATTGTTAGAGTAGCAAAAAACTTTTTTTTTCCACAAAGGATATTTTTCAAGTAAAAGTGAAAAATGGTGAGTAAGTATCAAACTCTTTCTTGAATTCGCCTCATGGATACACAATGCAAATATTTAATTAAAGAAATTATGAAAAAATTGTAAGTAAGTAGCAAACTTCTTCTTGAATTCACCTCTTGGATGCACAATACAGAAATTTCATTCGAGAAATTATCAAAATTGTAAGTAAGTAACAAACTATTTCTTGAATTCACCTCTTGGATTCACAATACAGACATTTCATTCGAGAAGTAATGAAAAATTGTAAGTAAGTAACAAACTCTTTCTTGAATTCACCTCTTGAATACACAATATAGAAATTTTATTCAAAGAATTATGAAAAACTGTAAGTAAGTACCAAACTCTTTCTTGAATTCATTAAAAGTAAAGAACTGTTACATTAAATCAAAGATATACAGAAATACAGTCGAATAATTGTTCAAGCGTAAATTTTCCGAAACTATGAGATTACATTTTATTGAACCAGAGAAATGAATGGCAAGGCCGTATCCAGGGGGAGGGGGGGGGGGGGTTACCCGGTTTGAACCCCCCCCCGAAATTTTTGACCGAGTCGAAAATAAGTCGAAAATTTGTAAAAACCTAGGTAAAAATCAGTATAATTAGTCGAAAACTGAGTCAAAAATTAGTAACCCCCCCCCTGAAAAAGTCAAAAATTAGTGACCCCCCCCCCCCGAAAAAAAATCCTGGATCCGCCCTTGATGAATGGTCATATGATTTTACTGTAAAAGCCACTATACTTTATAAAATTCATTATTTCATGTTTGATCTCTAACATTTCCTGAAAGTTTCAAATTAATATACCCAATCATACAGGAGTTTGGATTTCATTACGGAGTTCTGAAAGTAAAAGTAAAACCTTGAACGTGAAATAAAAAATAAAATTTAAACTTACATTAATTACATCAGCACCTTGGGGGACATTGACTTGATTGGAATGGACAATCCTTCAAGCTCTTATCAGCAAAAATGTGGAATTTTGCATTTTTGACAGAGTTGAAGGCTTTTGTACGAGGATCAATTTTACATGAGGAGGGAGGGTTTCCAGGGGTGAAATATTCAGGGGAAATTTTACCAATTTTTTTTCCGGAGATGTAAGCTAACTTTTAAATTAAATTTTAGCTCTTTTGTCTTTTGTCTTAGGAATTTACATGTAGAGGGGGGTTGCATTTTTGACAGAGTGGAAGTATTTTGTACGGGGGATTAATTTTACACGAGGAGGGGGGTTTCCAGGGTGAAATTTTCAAGGGGAATTTTACCGATTTTTTTTCCGGAGACGTAAGCTAACTTTTAAAATAAATTTTAAGCTCTTTTGTCTTAGGAATTTTCTCATCAAATTTTTAAATTAGAAAATGAGTGCGTCGTTCTATTATTAAAGACAATCCTTCAAGCTATTATCAGCAAAAATATGGAATTTTGCATTTTTGACAGAGTTGAAGGATATTGTACGGGGATTAATTTTACATGAGGAGGGAGGGTTTCCAGGGGTGAAATTTTCAGGGGGAAATTTTACCGATTTTTTTCCGAGGAGACGGAACGGACACAATTCGAACTTTAGCGTAAAGAGCTAGGTGTCGAGGAGGGAGAAAATAGATATTGATGACAATACTAAACTAACATAACCACAAAATTCCACATTATTGCACAGAAATACCAAAACCATAGGTTAGGTTAAGTTACGTACGCGCGCGTACGAAACCAATTACGCTTAAACAATTACTCGACTTTATTTCTGCACATCTTTGATTTAATGTAGCAGCTCTTTACTTTTATTTGAAAAATATCCTTTGTGGAAAAAAGGTTTCTGCTACTAAAGCAAATATAAAAATAGACATAAGTTTACAGAAAATTTACGATTGAACAATTACTCGACTTTATTTCTGCACATTTTTGATTTAATGTAGCAGCTCTTTACTTTTAGTTGAAAAAATGTCTTTGTGGGAAAAAAGTTTCTGCCACTCTAACAAATATAACATTAGACATAAGTTTAGAGAAAATTTACGCTTGAACAATTATTCGACTTTATTTCTGCACATCTTTGATTTAATGTAGCAGTTCCTTACATTTAGCTGAAAAATATTCTTTGCGGAAAAAAAAGTTTCTATCACTAACAAATATATCATTAGAAGTAAGTTTACTGAAAATTTACGCTTAAAAATTATTCGACTTTATTTCTGCTCATCTTTGATTTAATTTAGCACCTCTTTACGAGCGTACGCGCGAGTACGTAGGCTAACCTAACCTAACCTATGGTTTTGGTATTTCTGTTCAATAATGTGGAATTTTGTGGTTATGTTAGTTTAGTATTGTCATCAATATCTATTGTCTCCCTCCTCGACACCTAGCTCTTTACGCTAAAGTTCGAATTGTGTCCGTTCCGTCTCCTTGGAAAAAAATCGATAAAATTTCCCTCTAAAAATTTCACCTCGGAAAACCCCCTCCTCATGTAAAATTAATCCCCGTACAATATCCATCCACTCTGTCAAAATGCAAAATTCCACATTTTTGCTGATAAGAGCTTGAACGATTGTCTTTAATAATAGAACGACGCAATCATTTTCTAGTTTAAAAATTTGAGGAGCAAATCCCAAAGACAAAAGAGCTAAAATTTAATTTAAAAGTTAGCTTACGTCTCCGGAAAAAATCGGTAAAATTTCCCCTGAAAATTTCGCCCTTGGAAACCCTCCCTCCTCATGTAAAATTAATCCCCGTACAAAATCCTTCAACTCTGTCAAAAATGCAAAATTCCATATTTTTGCTGATAAGAGCTTGAAGGGTTGTCTTTAATAATAGAACGACGCATTCATTTTCTAATTTAAAAATTTGATGAGAAGATCCCCAAGACAAAGGAGCTAAAATTTAATTTAGAAAATAGCTTACATCTCCGGAAAAAAAATCGGTAAAATTTCCCCTGAAAATTTCACCCTGGAAACCCTCCCTCCTCATGTAAAATTGATCCTCGTACAAATTCCTTCAACTAAATAATTTCTTAGACCACACTGCTTTTCCATTAAAAACAAAAAAAAATTTTTAAACACGAAAAACAGGTTTTAATTTTCTAACAAGCAGTGAACTACAAAACAATTAATTATGCACAAAAGCTCCGAATATTTCGGCCCCACATCCGGGAGCCTTTCTCAACGAAAAAAAAAAATAAAAAAATGAAGCAAAAAAAAACAACCTAAATTACATTACAATAAAACATACTAAACACATAAAGAGAACAAAAAGCAAAACCGAAAGAAAAATATAAATAAATAAGAACAAAACTCACATATTAATTAAACACGTCCATGCACTGAATGTCTTTCAACTGGCCTCCTCTCAGTATATAAATGGAAATATATTAAATAAAAACTTCCATGTACTTAATTTATATATTGATTCTACTCGACTACTACCAGTATATAAATTGAAATCTATCAAAAATGAAGAATATATTTATACTTAGACCAAAACAATAAAAGGTCAACTAACCCCCCTGTCCATAACCCTTAATTAAATTTCACAAGTTCAACAACCATTTTATGAATTATAAATTGAATGGATTCGTTTTGTTGCAAGCTTAGCTGCAGTTCGTTTACTTTTCTCATCATTTAACCCATTCTGACCTTTGTTCGCAAGGTCATCTTTCGTTTCAGAAATATTATTAAAATCAGTATTGGTTGAATATCTTGCCTGCATTTTAATTAAACTATTATAAATTGAATTGATCCCACATTCCCCTTTATCTCTATTGATACTAGTACCCCCCATATATTATCTTTTTTATTTCTATAATTTCCCTGAAGCTTCGTAAAAGTCCTACAGACGTATCTACTATTTTTGTTTTATCAAATAAAATACTGTGATGAGGAAAATTATAAAGATGTTCTGCAACCGCTGACTCAAACGTTTCTGGTGTTTTGTTTTGTTTTAGAGCGTAATCTATTGCATTCTTGTGTTGTTCTAGCCTATTTTCTAAAGTTTGTTGAGTTCTACCCACATAAAATTTTCAACAATAAAATGGAATTTTGTATACTCCCTTTTGCAAATTTCTCGTTATCTTGTATTTCCCTTTATTTAACAACGAGCTTATATTATGTCCTGATTTAAATGCTGTATTTATATTATGTTTTTTTAATTCTCTTCTTAATTTTTTTGATAAAATTGGTACAAAAGGCAAAGTTATGTAATTTGTTTCTTGATTTGACCCATCTTCTTCTAATATTTTTTTCTCCGTCAACTTTTTTTTCATCTTTTCAATTATTTTAGAAATAATTTTTTCCGGAGAGCCATTACCTATTAGAATATCCTTAATAAAAATTAGTTCATTTCTTATGTATCCTGGTGATGCTAATTTTAATACCCTATCCACTAAAGAAATAACCACATCCCTTTTTACTTGGATCGGGTGATTTGATGTGAAAGACAAATAACGGTTGTTACTAGTCGGTTTACGGTAAATTGAAAATGCTAGTTCATTATTATTTCTATGGATCAAAATATCTAGAAACGGTAACTTAGTCTCTGTTTCCTTTTCAATTGTAAAAACTAAATTGCCTCAAACCTTATATATCTGGTACGATACAATTTCAATGTCTTAGAACCCGTAGTTCCATATAATTGATATATCATCAATATATATTAACATAAAGTTATGTTTTAAAAAATAATTATCTAAAGCTAACTTTTAAACATAGCCTACAATAAATAAATAGTTTATCAAAACGGACTTAAAGGCCCTCCCATTGCTAAACCCCTAATTTGATGGTAAAAATTATCTCTAAACCTGAAATAGTTAGTATATCTGCTAGTTATTTTGACTAAATTTTATATAATTTCCAGTTCAATTCCCGAAGGTAATTCTTCTATCTCATTTTTTAGTTCCTCAAGTTTTTTGGATAAAATAATAAACGATTTATCAAAAGGACTATACGTATAGCCTACATGGATTTTATATAGAAACTGAACAATCTAGATTCTTCGGATATTTCTACACTTATAAGTTTGTCTTTTAAAAATTTTGAGTTTTTTGTATACGAATTTTGGACATATAATAATGTTTTAAGTGTCATTGCTGCCAATGTCTCAATTTTTACCGTTGGTGAACTTGTTGTTGAAACAATAGGTCTTAAGGGGATGACTGTTTTATGTATTTTTGGCAAACGATATATTCTAGGGCAAACTGATCCCCTTGGAAAGAACTTGTGATACATCTGGGGTGTGATACTTCCATTTGTTTTAAGGTCTTCTAAATCTTTTCTTAATCTTTTAACATACAAATTAGTTGGATCCGAGTTAAGTTTTATATATGTTGAAGTATCACTTAGAATTGTTTCTATTTTACTGTCATAATCATCTTTTTCTAGTATTACAACTGTATTTCTCTTATCCGCTTTTGTTATTATTAGAGAATCATCTTTTTTTAAATCTTTTAAAATTTTAATATCTTTGTTCTTAACTTTTTCTTCATAAATACCAAAATCTGTTAAAATATTCACTACCCTTAGTCTTAAGTCATCTAAGTTATTTATATCTTTTTTAAACTTATGAATCCCTGTTTCAATCTTTTAAATAATTTCCTCTATCAGTACATTTTTAGGATTTAGTCCAAATTTTATACCTCTTTCAAGGATTTCCATTTGTTCTTTCGTTAACTCCTTTTTGCTTAAATTAATCACACCAGGACCTGGGAAATAATTAGGCTTATACATTGATAGTTTTTGTTTTTCCTTTTCCCTTTTTAACTGCAAAAATTTTTGGTTTAGTCTTTCCTTAGATAATCTTAGAATATGTTGAAAAGAATTTTTAAAGATTAAAAATTTTTAAAAATTTTTAATTTTTTGATCCATAGAAATAATAATGAACTAGCATTTTCAATTTACCGTAAACCGACTAGTAACAACCGTTATTCGTCTTTCACATCAAATCACCCGATCCAAGTAAAAAGGGGTGTGGTTATTTCTTTAGTGGATAGGGTATTAAAATTAGCATCACCAGGATATATAAGAAATGAACTAATTTTTATTAAGGATATTCTAATAGGTAATGGCTATCCGGAAAAAATGATTTCTCAAATAATTGAAAAGAGGAAAAAAAGTTGACGGAGCCAAAAATATTAGAAGAAGATGGGTCAAATCAAGAAACAAATTACATAACTTTGCCTTTTGTACCAATTTTATCAAAAAAATTAAGAAGAGAATTAAAAAAACATAATATAAATACAGCATTTAAATCAGGACATAATATAAGCTCGTTGTTAAATAAAGGGAAAGACAAGATACCGAGAAATTTGCAAAAGGGAGTTACAAAATTCCATGTTCTTGTGGAAAATTTTATGTGGGTAGAACGCAACAAACTTTAGAAAATAGGCTAGAACAACACAAGAATGCAATAGATTACGCTCTAAAACAAAACAAAACACCAGAAACATTTGAGTCAGCGGTTGCAGAGCATCTTTATAATTTTCCTCATCACAGTATTTTATTTGATCAAACAAAAATAGTAGATACGTCTGTAGGACTTTTACAAAGCTTCAGGGAAATTATAGAAATAAAAAAGATAATATATGGGGGTACTAGTATCAATAGAGATGACGGGGACTTTGGGATCAATTCAATTTATAATAGTTTAATTAAAATGCAGGCAAGATATTCAACCAATACTGATTTTAATAATATTTCTGAAACGAAAGATGACCTTGCGAACAAAGGTCAGAATGGGTTAAATGATGAGAAAAGTAAACGAACTGCAGCTAAGCTTGCAACAAAACGAATCCATTCAATTTATAATTCATAAAATGGTTGATGAACTTGTGAAATTTAATTAAGGGTTATGGACAGGGGGGTTAGTTGACCTTTTATTGTTTTGGTCTAAGTATAAATATATTCTTCATTTTTGATAGATTTCAATTTATATACTGGGAGGAGGCGAGTAGAATCAATATAGACATTCAGTACATGGAAATGTTTATTTAATATATCTCCATTTATATACTGAGAGGAGACCAGTTGAAAGACATTCAGTGCATGGAAGTGTTTAATTAATATGTGAGTTTTGTTCTTATTTATTTATATTTTTCTTTCGGTTTTGCTTTTTGTTCTCTTTATGTGTTTAGTATGTTTTATTGTAATGTAATTTAAGTTTTTTTTTTGCTTTATTTATTTTTTTTTTTTTCCGTTGAGAAAGGCTCCCGGATGTGGGGCCGAAATATTCGGAGCTTTTGTGCATAATTAATTGTTTTGTAGTTCACTGCTTGTTAGAAAATTAAAACCCGTTTTTAGTGTTGAAAAAATTTTTTTTTTTTTTAATTCCTTCAACTCTGTCAAAAATGCAAAATTCCACATTTTTGCTGATAAGAGCTTGAAGGATTGTCTTTAATAATTGAACGACGCATTCATTTTAAGAAAAAGCCCTCGGATTTGTTTTCACTGTTTCATTGAGGGGGACATTGAAGGTCATGTTTAAATGAATGAAGTCCTATAGCTTGTAATCTGTTCTGTACTTCTAAAATAACATTGGTTAATTTAATTATTGAAAGAGGTATACCGTTGTTCCCGTATATTATTTGGTGTTTGATGCTTTTTACTTCAGTGCATATTGAAATAAAGATATAAATAAATATAGTAATGAATATCTCAACTGAAGTCAACGGTCCTTCAAGGGCAACAGTTATTGCCCATTCCAATCAAATCAATGTCCCGCAAGGTGCTGATGTAATTAATGAAGTTTAAATTTTGTTTTTTATTTCACGTTAAAGATTTTACTTTTACCTTCAGAGCTCCGTAATGAAATCCAAACTCCTGTATGATTGGGTATATTAATTTGAAACTTTCAGGAAATTTTAAAGAGATGAAACATGAAATAATGAATTTTATAAAGTATAGTGGCTTTTACAGTAAAATCATATGACCATACAATTCTCTGGTTCAATAAAATGTAATCTCATAGTTTGGGAAAATTTACGCTTGAACAATTATTCGACTGTATTTCTGTATATCTTTGATTTAATGTAAAAGTTCTTTATTTTTACTGAATTCAAGAAAGAGTTTGTTACTTACTTACGGTTTTTCATAATTACTTGATTAAAATTTCTATACAATAGACATAAGTTTACAGAAAATTTACGCTTAAACAATTATTCGACTTTATTTTTGCATATCTTTGATTTAATGTAGCAGCTCTTTACTTTTAGTTGAAAAAAATTCTTTGTGGAAAAAATTTTCTATCATTCTATCAAATATAACATTAGAAGTAAGTTTACCGAAAATTTACACTTAAACAATTATTCGACTTTATTTCTGCTCATCTTTGATTTAATTTAGCAGCTCTTTACTTTTAGGTGAAAAATATCCTTTGTGGAAGAAAAATTTCTCCCACTCTATCAAATATAATATTAGACATAAGTTTACAGAAAATTTACGTCTGAACAATTATTCGACTTTATTTCTGCACATCTTTGATTTAATGTAGCAGTTCTTTACTTTTAGTTGAAAAATATCCATTGTGGAAAAAAAAGGTTTCTGCTACTCTAACAAATATAACAATAGACATAAGTTTACAGAAAATTTACGCTTGAACAACTATTCGAATTTCTTCCTGCTCATCTTTGATTTAATGTAGCAGCTCTTTACTTTTTAGTTGAAAAAATATCCTTTGTGGAAAAAGGTTTCTGCCACTCTAACAAATATATCATTAGACATAAGTTTACAGAAAATTTACGCTTGAACAATTATTCGACTTTTTTTCTGCTCATCTTTGATTTAATGTAGCAGCTCTTTACTTTTAGTTGAAAAATGTCCATTGTGGAAAAAAAGTTTCTGCCGCTCTAACAAATATGATATTAGACATAAGTTTACAGAAAATTTACGTTTGAACAATTATTCGACTTTATTTCTGCACATCTTTGATTTAATGTAGCAGTTCTTTACTTTTAGTCAAAAAATATCCATTGTGGAAAAAAAGGTTTCTGCTACTCTAACAAATATATTATTAAACATAAGTTTACAGAGACTTTACGCATGAACAATTATTCGACTTTATTTCTGCTCATCTTTGATTTAATGTAGCAGCTCTTTACTTTTAGTTGAAAATATCCTTTGTGGAAAAAAAGTTTCTGCCACTCTAAAAAATATAACAATAGACAAAAGTTTAAAAAAAATTACACTTAAACAATTATTCGACTTTATTTCTGCTCATCTTTGATTTAATGCAGCTGCTCTTTACTTTTAGTTGAAAAATATCCCTTTTGGAAAAAAAGGTTTCTGCTACTCTAACAAATATAACAATAGACATAAGGTTCCAGAAAATTTAGGCTTGAACAATTATTCGACTTTATTTCTGCTCATCTTTGATTTAATGTAGCAGCTCTTTACTTTTAGTTGAAAAATATCCTTTGTGGAAAAAAAGGTTTCTGCCACTCTAACAAATATAATGTTAGACATAAGTTTAAAGAAAATTTACGCTTGAACAATTATTCGACTTTATTTCTGCTTATCTTTGATTTAATGTAGCAGCTCTTTACTTTTAGTTGAAAAATACCCTTTGTGGAAAAAAAGGTTTCTGTCATACTATCAAATAAAACATTAGACGTAAGTTTACAGAAAATTTACGCTTGAAAGATTATTCGACCTTATTCTAGCACATCTTTGATTTAATGTAGCAGCTCTTTACTTTTAGTTGAAAAAATATTCTTTGTGGAAAAAGGTTTCTGCCACTCTAACAAATATATCATTAGACATATGTTTATAGAAAATTTACGCTTAATCAATTATTCAATTTTTTTTCTGCACATCTTTGATATAATGTAACAGTTCTTTACTTTTAGTTGAAAAATATCCATTGTGGAAAAACTAAGGTTTCTGCTACTCTAACAAATATAACAATAAACATAAGTTTACAGAAAATTTACGCTTAAACGATTATTCGACTTTATTTCTGCTCATCTTTGATTTAATGTAGCAGCTCTTTACTTTTAGTTGAAAAATGTACTTTGTGGAAAAAAAAAGTTTCTGCCACTCTAACAAATATAATATTAGACATAAGTTTACAGAAAATTTACGCTTGAACAATTATTCAACTTTATTTCTACTCTTTCCAGGGTTCGACCTCATCCCCCTTACTTTTCTTTGAAAAACTTAGTTCTTGGAAAGGTTTTTCCAGGTTTTACCAAAAAGACATTAAATCTCATACAGGCTTTTATCAATGACATTAAATCTCGTCCCGTATGTATAAAAAAAAAAAAAAAAAAAAAAAAAAAAAAAAACGATATCTAGCTTATTGATGAATTTTAGACATGAAAACTGTTGGATATAATGAAAAATATTAAGTAATCCTGTTTATTACATTTATAGAACACCCCTGAGTATATACAAGCAGACCATACCATTCCAGTGAGTTTTTTTAATCATAGTGTTCCTGAGGGAAAGGATATGTAGACCGAGTGGGAGCTCACCGAAAGTTAGGAGCTTCTTTTTAGTAATACAAACATTGATACTACAGATGATGATGTGCTAGAAGTCCATTATACGGAATATGGTCTGTCGTATACGTCAGATGATTTGGTACGGCGGGGACCTTCAGGGAGACTATGTATTGAGGATGATGATCGCTTATATGATGACATACCCTCTCTGAGGAATATAGCGATAGTTAAAGAGAGTAATGCTGATGTTCAAATAATCGAAGAAGATGTCATATATTTAAAGAGTATTATAAATACTGATTTAACAATGGAATAAAAATATTTAGAAGAATGATTTATTTTTTTATCTTTGATAGAAAACTTGGCTGTGGACTGATAGCACTCTAATGGGATGATCTAATCAAACTGAACTATTCATGTACAGAAGTCTCTGCTGGTATCCTTACTCTATGCATATCTAGTATGAGAAAATTAATATAGTACAAAAAAATTTATTGTATGATTACGATATAAAACTCATTAAGCATATCAATAATTAGATTTATCGTTAAATGATATATGAGAGCTCTTCCATCCCGATTTTCGATGTTTAAAATCCATTCCATAGAATAACCTCTTAAGTTGTCTCTTAAAGGACCATTTTTCTCTTCTCTTAGATCACATACATTATAATATTCAGTGTTATATCTTGCAATATGCAGATTTTTCTTTGAGTTTTCATCACTGTCTTTTATACTATATTTTGAGATATCTCTGTAGAGAAAGCCCTCTTTTCTCTATCTCTTCTTTCGATCTTGCTTTTCTCCCGTATCAAACCTTGTTTTATGCGAGCTTGCTTGCAATCTGTATAAATTTCTCTCCATATCATCTATGATTTTTCTCCTCATTTCCTCCCTATTTTTCTCCTCTATCCCTGCGTCTACACTGTCTACACTGTCTACACTGTCTACATTGTCATTTACATATAGAACAGTCGCAAAAAAAGGATATTTCTAACTCAATTTGTTCATTCATGTTATCACACTGCTAACTCTAGACTTAGTGAATCAATACCATTGTCCTGTTAATTCTCACACTCACTAATAACAACTATAGCAGAAATCCTTTCCTTATATTCACTGCGATCTTGTACCGTTAGTGTTTCCGGCTCCCTGATTGACCTGAAAAAGGTGCCATTGACCCGTTAGTGGATCAATAATTCCCCTTCGATTATGTAAATCAATTTCTCAGAAATCTAGTTCCCTTCGATTGTGTAATCAATTTCTCAGAAATTCTCTCCCCTTTGTGGATCAATAAAACATGAATAAATTATGTAACATCCGTGAAGATGTTGCGTCACTCCCGTCTGTATCCATTAGGCTTGAAAGAGAATCGTGATCTTGTCCCGTTCGACTCGATTATAGATAGCAGCAGTGGTGCCCCCCCCCCCCTGTGCCTTCTGACCCATTCCTGCTAATTAAAAAGAATTTCGTATAGTAATTTTGACAAACCCCGAGTGTAATATTTCCCCGGGAATATTCACTCCCCAGAAATTTTCCTCTCATAGAAATACACCCCAAGCAAACCCTCCCCCCCCGAAAAAAAAATGGTGGTATACTTCCCAATAACATATACTATACGTAAATAATTGGAGAATTCAATAACTTACAGACCTCTCTCCACAGACTGTCAGGGATCATTTTACATCTAAAGACATAATTATTTGACCTTTAAACTATACTGAACAAAATGGTTATCTCAAAATTTTGATCAGATCATTTTGGGAAAAAAATGGGCGGGGGAGGGGGCCCAGTTGTCCTCCATTATTTTTGTTCACTTAAAAAGGGCATTGGAACTTTTAATTTCCGTTCGTATGAGCCCTCTCTCAATATTCTAGGACCTCTGGTCAGAACGATCACCACTGGAAAAAAATAATAAAGAATGAATAAAATAAAGGTAATTTTTTTGTTATTCATATTACTGACTTACAAATAAAGTAAACATACCATTCGATGCCTTTTTTTATGCTCTTTCCAAATATAATAATCATTTTTATCGGAAATGAATTTTACCCCCACCCCTATATACACCGACTCAGGGTATATATTGGAACATTGTGGGGGTGGGGGTAAATTTTATTTCGGATGTAAATGTGCGGTAATTGTAAACTCCCCCACCCCCCGACTGTGCAAATATATACCCTGAATTGGTATATATATATATGTATATATATATATATATATATATATATATATATATATATATATATATATATATATATATATATATATATATATATATATATATATATATATAGAGGTGGGGGGGGGGGTAAAATTCATTTCCGACAAAAATGACTATTATATTTGGAAAGAGCATAAAAGGCATCGAATGGTTTGTTTACTTTATTCATAAGTCAATAATACGAATAACGAAAAATTTACCAAAATAAAATAACGCATCCGTGATCTTTCTTCTGGCAAAAAAAAAAAAACGATCCACATTTTTGCAGATAGGAGCTTGAAACCTGTATAGTAGGGTTCCTTGATATGCTCAATCTGATGGTGTGATTTTCATTAAGATTCTATGACTTTTAAGGGGTGTTCCACCTTTTCTCAAAAATAATGCAAATTTTCTCAGGCCCATAACCTCTGATAGAAAAAACTAAACTTAATGAAATTTATATATTTGAAATCAGCATAAAAATTCAATTCTTTTGATATATCTAATGGTATCAAAATTCCGTTTTTTTAGAGTTTCGTTTACTACCTGGAAGATTCCTAAAATTTAGTAAATACGAATTCTATTACTGTAATGAAGGACATAAACTGCTTTGTTACCGTTACTTCCCGTTTGACTGTATCTCAGCCCCCTTACAACCCCTAATACCTGGATGCACTCCTAAGCTACGTCCAAAATTTTGCCATTTTGTTTCCCTAAAAGCATTTCACTCTACTTTACTCCCCTCCCCCCCAATGGTCAAATAAATAGCCCACATTATATATTCTCAATGAATTTTCCCGTTGTTCGATGCCGCCGACATAGCTTGTTTGCCGTTAAATTAATTTGAAGAATGAGTCGCCAATGAAAATTCATGGAGAATATATAGTTTTTGCTATATATTTGACCATTATGGGGGGGGGGAATTAAAGCACTTTAGTAATGATGTGAGTAGGTAACTTGGAACTTTTTGAAGTAGTTTTCCGAATTTTATAGTTTTTCCTTCTGATGAGTAGGTCAACCATTAAACTATTACTGATTACTTTCAAACTAAATACACATTGCACAAAAACTGACAGCTTAACAGTAAGCACTTACAATATCTTTGAAAATATTCCAACTATAAATATGAAGCTTAAACCATACACCTAACAGAGATCCAACAACCATACAACTAACCGTACGATAATGGAATGCCATTTTTCACCAATACCTTTTTTGGATATAACCAAAGATAGTAATAGCAAATATGTGTAATACATACTAAATAGCTCATTGCTAATGACGGATGATGGTTTTCTATTGTTTGCTACGCAAATATACCCATCTCATTTGGAGGTAATATTTCAAATGTAAATAAATGAAGAAATGTACAACTGAAATTTTGTAAAATTACTGAAAAAATAAGAACCCACATATGAGTTCTTGCGTGGCAGATCATAAATTTAAGAGAGGACACTAACCTATCCAAAGGTTAGTGTCCTATCCAAAGTATAATTTCTAATCTTGAAATGATATTTTTCATTTTTTTTTTTTTTTTTACTCAAATGGGTTGATAGAAAAAAAAATCTCAATTTTTTTAAATATTTCAGCAAAAGATAACAAATTGTTGCTCTTGTACAATTGTCAGCAGTGGCATATTTTTAAAAAGCTGGTTCGCAACCTGGAAAATAGGTATTATCCTAGGGATCTGGGAGATTTCTTCGCAAATAATACGCCTGATACTCATCAGAATATATCTCACACTACTGACAGGAATAATAAATGACTAAAGGATGTATCTGAAAAAATTACGCGTTCTCCCAAAGGACAAAGTGCAGGTAATAAAAATAAACATCCTGCAATATCTTGAAATTTTACTTTCATTAACCTCTCTTTTAAATTGATTCCCAGGACTAGCGAGAATCTGATTTCACTACGAAAGCCGGTAAACGCCTTAAATTATTGGAACAGCAATCTGTCAGCATCAGGAACCACACCAACGAACGTACACCAACGTATATAGCGAACGTACACCAACGTATACGGGCTTTTGAGTTTCGACCATTGAGGGATTTTCTAAATCCCTCAACAGTAACGGTGTTTGGTTTCCACAAGGCTCATGTAGTTAGGCTGGTATCCATAGCAAGGAATAATCAAGAATAATCACACTTTTGTGAGTACTCCAGATTCAAAATCACACTTTTGCATAAAGTAAAGGAAGTTTGCTCAGATATAAGTATGTTTTCTAAATATTTTGGTAGATTTGTTCCTACTCAGTTGATTTAATAGATAAGTTTTTGCTCTTACATTTCAAGCGCTTCTTCTTGTCTTTGTTATGCTGAAGTTGTTCATCAATTATTTTTATTAATTTTTTTTATATTGGATTTTGACTCAGTGAATATGTAATTGGCTAATGAGGAGCCATAAACGTCTTAGCGAAGAGTTTTCTGAAACAAATTGATTCCGACGTAGTATAAAATTCCTTAAAATGTAGTTTAAAAATTGGGGAAATATTTGCATTTACCTTGAAAATCACAATAATGACACAGTAAAAAACTGACCAAAAGCTAGAGCACTTTATTTGACCTTTAAAAACTAACTTACAATATACGTAGAGAAGTCTTAAAAGTACCAAGGAAACCAAAATAAAAAAATATTTCTTATCAAGTGGACCCCTGGACCCCCGGTCCAGGTCCCAGGTCTATTCATACTTAAAAACCAAGACTTTTTGTTTGGTCGTTTCAGAACTATGAACTTCTGTGGGCAATTCCATATTTTCGCCAGTTTTGTCACTTCGAACCGTGAAAATAAATAAATAAGAAATATAGAAATAAATAAAAAAATAAGAAAATAAGCTAAACTAATTAATTAAAGTTAACAACACTTTTCGTCAGTAAAAATTTAAGAATGAATAATCCGTTGATTCCCAGCACAACTGCAACTTCCAAGGAAAGCTACGCCTTCTTAATCTGTTTGATGTTATGTGCTTTTGGACTATTTTCTGCTGACTTTTCACCCACGAATCTTTCTTTTAAATTCGGCACCCGTTATTATTGAAAACTGCTCGTGGAGGCCTATTTCATTCAAAATTGAATTCCTGAGTTTTGCTAATATTTTAAGATATACATGGCTGTCTAAGTCTAAGAAACAAATTTTCACTGTCCTGTGTGCTTGAGGTCAAAGCACAAACTACGTGTCTGTTAAATAGGACTTTGCGAAGCGCTGAATTCAAAATTATGTTTTTGAGGATGAGAAGGGATGTAGAAGGGGTAAGGAGATTTCGAAGTTTGTCTTCGGCCTCTTTTATCTTTCCTCGCTGCTATTAGAATTAAATAAAAAAAACAAGTTTTTGTTTTAACTGAAAGTACGGAGCGACATTAATGTCGCTCCTTATAAATTATTCCATATATGAAAAGGGCTGTCCCCTCATCAACGCCCCACTCTTTGCGCTAAAGATTGCCTCTTTGTCACAACTCTACTTTTAAATTAATAAAAACTTAAGCATAAAGAGCGGGACGTTGATAAGGGGATAGATACTTTCATATATTGAACAATTTCTGTTCGCTTTAAGTTTTAATGTCACTCCTTGCTTTCAGTTCAAAAGACTTGTTCTGAGGGGGCTGTCCCCTCATAGAATGTCGAGAAATCTGGCCTTTTCTCTCCCTCCATGGAAAATTCCTTCTCCTCACAAAAAATCTCTCCATGCATAGTTCTTCCCACATAAAATCCCCCCACCAGGAAAATTCCCTCCCCAGACAATTCCTTTCTAGCTGAAAATTACCCCTGAAAAATTTCTTGTGAACAATTCTGGCTGAAAATATTTTCTTAGCCCACCTTTGTTTGAAAAGGAGTTTAATTTCTGATTGTTTTTAAAATCATGTCGAAAATCCCCCCTGCGTAGAAAATTCTTCTCACAAATTCTTCTCGCCCCCTAGTAGAAAGGTGTTCAAGTTCCCTCTGGAGAATTTATCCTATGGTATACTTCCCCATGGAGAATTTCTTCAGTGAAAAATCCCCCCACCTACGGAAAGATACTCTAGACAATTCAAGCCCGGCTAATATTTCCCCCGGATAATTACCCTTAATATCTTCATATGTAAAATTAAGTCAGCAAAGAGAAAGTAAGACAAATAAAAAGAATTTTGGATAGGAATCTTAGCCAATTTCCCCAGTGTAAAATTTCCTCGAAAAGTTCACCCCCCCCCCGGGAACTTCTCTCCCCACAAGAATTATTCCCGTAGAAAATCCCCCCATCAGACAATTCCCCCCCTCCCTAGAAAATGTCTGTATACTTCCCAATAAGAAATACTGTACGTAAACAATGGTCATTTCCTGACTTACAAACCTTTCCCCAGGGGCTGTGGGGGGCTATGTTATACTCAAAGACATGGTTACTGTGCTTTTCAACTGTTCTGAACAAATTGACTATCTCAGAATTTTGATCGGATGGCTTTTAAGAAAAAGGTGGGTGGGAGGGGGCCAGTTGCCCTCCGATATTTTATGTTACATTAAAAGGACACTAGAATTTTTTTATTTCTGTACGAACGAGCCCTTTCTCAAAATTCTAGGACTATTGGTTCGATGCAATCACCCCTGGGAAAAACAAACAAACAAACGAACAAAAATAATAAATACGCATCCGCGATCTTTCTTCTGGCAAAAAAAAAAACAAAAACAAAATTCTACAGTTTTGTATATGGAAGCTTCAAACTTCTTCATCAGGGTTCTCGGATACGCTGAATTTGAGGGTTTGATTTTCATTAAGATTCCTTGATCTTTAGGGGGTTCTCCCCTTTTTCGAATATCAGGCAAATTTTCTCGGGCTCATAGCTTTTGATGCAAAACACCAAACTTAATTAATCTTATATATTTGGAATCAAAATAATAAGGCAATTCTTTTGATGTGTCTATTGATATCAAAATTTCGTTTTTCAGAGTTTCGGTTACTATTGAACCGCATCGCTCCTTACTTATAGCCAATTCTTTTAATATGTCTATTGATATCAAAATTACGTTTTTCAGAGTTTCGGTTACTATTGAACCGCATCGCTCCTTACTTACAGTTCGTTACCACGAACTGTTTGAGGGATTTTACCGTAAGCATAAATGTTAGGAGATAAATGTTAGGACCGTCAGAAAGACGATCATAAAAGGGAAACAAAGCCGATGACAAAGCCGGAGTATGCAATTCAAGCAACTTGATTGGATGGCTGGCAAGGCCGTATCCAGGGGGGGGGGTTACCCGGGTTGAACCCCCCCCCCCCCCCCCGAAATTTTTGACCGAGTCGAAAATAAGTCGAAAATTAGTAAAACCTAGGTAAAAATCAGTAAAATTAGTCAAAAACTGAGTCAAAAATTAGTAACCCCCCCCCCCCCGAAAAAAATCCTGGATCCACCCTTGATGGCTGGGAACACCTCTAGTTAGTCGCTTTGAGGAAAACAAAGACAAATATCCAAGGCCATATCCAGGGGGAGGGGTATAGGGTTAAACTCCACCGAAATCTTGGTCCGACTCGCAAAAACGTAATAAAAATGCATATAAACAATTTTTTAATGCGTTTTTAAAGTTTGTTGGACCCCCCCCCCCACAAAAAAAACTCCGAATACGCCCTTGCAGATATCCTTCAACCAGTTGATTGGGTTTTGACATTACATCTAGTTTAACCGAGTATTGCAATAATAATTTTACAGTAAGTGTCCAAATGTCAAGGCTGTATCTAGGGGAAGGGGGGATGTTACCGAGTTTGAG
Organism: Artemia sp. Qi Xiang Cuo; assembly: GCF_049724085.1. Classification (NCBI taxonomy): domain Eukaryota; kingdom Metazoa; phylum Arthropoda; class Branchiopoda; order Anostraca; family Artemiidae; genus Artemia; species Artemia sp. Qi Xiang Cuo. The sequence continues at coordinate 19,997,802 of NC_142804.1, forward strand.
CCTCTCATTCCCGAAATTTTTGTCCTACCCTTAAAAAAGTAATAAATGAATATAAACAAATTTTTGAAACATTTTGTAAAGATTTCTTTTGTGACCCCCTCCCCCTTAAAAAAATCCCGGACACGCCCCTGCCAACGGTTAAATGCATCAGTAGTCAAGTCTCTTATTTAGTAGTTCAAGATGATTATCTTCCTTGATTCAGAAAGCAATGAGAGTCAAAATGCACTAGAAAATTGCATTAGCCAAATGCAATTTTCTAAAAAATTCAGATAATTCTAGACACTAGTATTATTTCTTCTTTTTGTGTAAGCAACCGCAGAAATGTCAAGCCTATGTGCGTTTTTCTTTCTCAATTTAAAGTGTCCTTGTTTATCGTTCATGCATATCTTCATATTTATGTAATAGGTGTTAGATTAGCAGAAATGTTATTATATTTCCTACCATATACAAGCTTTGTTTTTTTCGGAATATTTTTCTTTTGTTTTTATAACCACTCTTCCCCACTCTTCATTTTTCTTTTATAACCACATTTCCGTAGCCTTTAGCTACGGAAATAGTTTTTGCACATTTCAAGAAATCACGTCAAGTCGTGAAGTTTGCTTCTTTTTTTCAGTTCAACCTTCTTAAATTTTATGACATTGTCCAGTACAATAGAATTATTTATTTACTTATTGCTGGACAAACATTTTGAGATTTTACACTCCCATTAAACCTCAAGTAAGAGTATAGCTAACTCACTGTTGCAATTTTAATTTTTGTTCAAATTTCGTTCTTAGAAGAATAAACGAGTTTACTGAATTTACACAAGCCTTCAAAGTGGAATAAGGAAAAAAACCAAAAAAGCAAACATTATCGTTCAATGTCAACACTGATGCACATATACTCGCCAAATTGAGAGCTACCGAGGTATAGAACCAAGGAGTGCACAAACAGACGTAAATTTATTTCAAGGTGGGGGGGGGGAGTGAATCCAACCAGCCAAATTTATCCAGAAATATGAAGATCGTAGAAATAAAGACATTTCATGGGAAGGCAGCTGGGTCTGAAGAACCTCCTGCCCTCTTACGTACGTGCTTGGATTCCGAGGCTCAACTGAGAGAGGGGAAAATATTTTCCAACGGGCGGAACAAACAACTTGAAAAGTTCATTTTTAGTTTCATTGTTCTGAAAATTTAGTAGGCCTACCTGAGTTCATGGAATTAAAACAACATTGCCCTAAAAAGTTTAGGTTTTACGCTAGAACAAAAAGTTTACCCTGAAAGTGGTAAAATAGGCCATAAAGAAAATAACACTAAATTGAAAACAAGTGCTTAGAAAAGCAGTCATACATCCCAAAGAAATATAAATCGTAAATATAACTACCAAGCAACAAATCAGAATTGGTTTCCATTATACTCAATTGATGCAAAATTCATCCCGGCAAAGTTAAACTCACGGAAAGCTCAACCCACGAGAAAATCAGCCCATGTGAAATTCACTTGCCCGACGAAACTTCATAAGAAACCTTAGTATGAAAGCAACTCGTTATGACATATTGATAGCAGGGTTGCCACCTCTAGTGATTTATCAATATTTTCAGTGTTTTATTTTTCTTGCCAAGTGATTGTGTTTCCACCAGTGATTTTTCGTGAATTTTGAAAAGTTTTAGGGTTGTTCCGCTTTTAGTAGTGATTTTTCCCAGAACAACAAAATTTAAAAAAAATGCATACAAGTGCTTAGTTCAGAATAAAATCACTAGTAGTAGTCAAGGTACTATTTTGGGTGAAGCTATAGCAATTTCCATGTTATTTGGGTGAAGCTATAGCAATTTCAATGCTATTCTACAGGGGCATTACACCCTTTCAAAGAGAACATATTTTTACCTATTAGCCAAGTTTAAAAAAAAAACAAAAAAACCTACTAATCAACTTACAGATGAATGACCACGGATTTAACCTAAAAAAAAAAACTTGTATATCAGGAACTAGAAATCTACATGCATTCCATTTTTGGAACTAGGAGCGAGATTTTGTGACGCTATAAGACTGGTTTCGTTTCATGGGTTCATTAATAGAAGGACTAATATTTTTTGAAAAGGGTAATTACTTCTTTAGTTTACGAGTTTTGCAAATTTTTTGCGAAAAGATATTTGCGTAAAGGTATTGCGATGGTTAAGAATGCCTCACGGGTAATTAAAGAATGGGGAGCTTGCATCAACAGTACAAAGAATATGCTATTATACTTAATAGATTTGACGCTTACAAGAGACATTCTGAGATTTAATCGCTGCTAAGCCTACTGTTATTGCAAAAGGGGTTACTCAATTTACTTCTTAGTGTTAAATGACAGATTTCCAAATACGATCATTTTGAAAAGCAGACAAAAAAATTGGTTTGTCCCCTCATTTCTGTAGGGCAGGAGATAACTTAATTTGCTTAGACAATGAATGATATTAATTAGTGATTGATTGTATCAGTGGAGAAAAAAAAGGATTAAACTGATTAACAGTTAAGGTAACCCCAAAGGAGCTGTTAACTGAGGTAATTTGTTATAAATTTGAAAAATACCTAACGACGAATCGGAAACGTTTGATTAACATTTGCAAAAAAAGGAGTAATGGGATTTGCGAATTGGAGGAGATGGGATGGTTATTCACTGTATAATACACAAGTGATGTTTTGGAGAGTTAGGGGTCGTGTGTGTCTCTTTGGGCTATGTGTGTCTCTTTGGGAGCGTTTGAATATTTTGGTTACTAAAGTATTATATTTTCATCATGTTTTAGGATATTCGATTAGGATTAACTTAACTTCATTCCTTGAGTGTTGTCGGGGGTAACACGTAAGTACCAAATTTTGAGTTCACTGCAGGGGATTTTCCACAAGGAGAATTTTCCATGGGGAGGGAATTTTCCAGGAGGTGAATTGCTACAAGTTTCACGGGAAATCATCCGTACATAGGTTTTTTCCAAATTTTTAAAGAAAATTTGCAAATGAAAAGAGGATATTTGTAACAAACTTATGCTAATTTCTGCTCGTTTTTGGTTTTCATTCGACTATTTCCTAAATTTTTTACAGTTTCATGAAATGTAATTAAACGAATATAAAAGATTTTTCAACTAAACTAAGGAGCAAGTATAAAACTCATAACAAATTGTCTTTAAAAATTTGGAAAAAAAGTCAACTTCACAATAAAGAGTAAGGAGTTAAGGGTGATACAGACTTTTGATCTTTTACATAATTAAATAAATAAAAAGATGTTTTGGAGCGTATTGTCAATTTAACGAGAAAATGACTGAAAAGTGTTTTGAGGGAGATGGGTTGCATGGAGGGTTGAGTTGCATGAGAGTTCAGTTAAAGGGGGTACAGTCACACGGGGATTTCGGTTATACAGGGGTTCAGTTACAAGAGGGTTCAGTTGCACGGGGGTTGAGTTAAATGGGGATTGAGTTCCACGAGAGTACGAGAAAATGACTGAAGTGTTTTGAGGGAGATGGGTTGCATGGAGGGTTGAGTTGCATGAGAGTTCAGTTAAAGAAGGTACAGTTACACGGGGGTTTCGGTTATACAGGGGTTCAGTTACAAGAGGGTTCAGTTGCACGGGGGTTGAGTTAAATGGGGATTGAGTTCCACGAGAGTACGAGAAAATGACTGAAGTGTTTTGAGGGAGATGAGTTGCATGGAGGGATTGAGTTGCATGAGAGTTCAGTTAAAGGGGGTACAGTTACACGGGGGTTTCGGTTATACAGGGGTTCAGTTACAAGGGGGTTCAGTTGCACGGGGGTTGAGTTAAATGGGGATTGAGTTCCACGAGAGTAGTGCTTTGTCGTGGTTTAGCTTGTCACAGTTTTAAAAGAGCTTTACGGGAATTGAGAGACTCAGTTGCACAATTCCTTGTGGTTTTTCTTTACTTGGTGTTAGTAAGAAATGAAATTTTTGTGTTAAATCAGTAGTTTTTTTGTATCTGTTAAAAGAGCTCTACGGGAAGTGAGAGACTCGGTTGCCTAACTCCGTGTGGTTTTCGTCTATTTATACTCATTAAAAATCGAATTTTTTTGTTCATTAAGTAGGTTTTGTATCTTTTAAAAGAGCTTTACAGGGATTGAGAGACTCAATTGCCTGATTCCGTGTGGTTTTTCTTTTCATGGTGGTCATTAAAAACAAAATATTTGTGTTTAATCAGTAGTTTTGTATCTTTTAAAATAGCTTTAAGGGGTTTGAGAGACTCAGTTGCCTGATTCCGTGTGGTTTTTCTTTAATTAGTGGTCATTAAAAACGAAATTTTTGTGTTAAATAAGTAGTTTTTTTATATTTTAAAAGAGCTTTACGGGGTTTGAGAGACTCAGTTGCCTGATTCCGTGTGGTGGTTATACAGGGGTTCAGTTACAAGGGGGTTCAGTTGCACGGGGGTTGAGTTAAATGGGGATTGAGTTCCACGAGAGTACGAGAAAATGACTGAAATTTGTTTTGGGGGAGATGGGTTGCATGGAGGGTTGAGTTGCATGAGAGTTCAGTTAAAGGGGGTACAGTTACACGGGGGTTTCGGTTATACAGGGGTTCAGTTACAAGGGGTTCAGTTGCACGGGGGTTGAGTTAAATGGGGATTGAGTTCCACGAGAGTAGTGCTTTGTCGTTGTTTAGCTTGTCACAGTTTTAAAAGAGCTTTACGGGGATTGAGAGACAGTTGCCTGATTCCGTGTGGTTTTTCTTTACTTGATGGTCATTAAAAACGAAATTTTTATGCTAAATCAGTAGTTTTTGTTTCTTTTGAAACAGCTTTAAGGGGTTTGAGAAACGCAGATACCTAAATCAATAAGGATTTTCTTTACTTGGTTGTCATTAAAAACGAAAATTTTGTTTTAAATCATTAGTTTTTGTATCTTTTAAAAGTGCTTTAAATGGTTTGAGAGACTCAGTTGCCTGATTCCGTGTGATTTTTCTTCACTTGCTGGTCATTAAAAATGAAATTTCTGTGTTAACTAAGTAGTTTTTCTACATTTTAATAGAGCTGGACGGGAATTTGGAGTCTCAGGTGCCATAGTCAGTATTATTATTACTATTTTTATTAAATAAATTATATATGATAAAAGTTTTTAATTCAAACTTTTTTAAAAATTAGAAATTTTTAAACTTTATTTATTTTTTTCTTTTGGTACATAACTCAAAATGTCAAAATATGCTTACAGTTCTGAAAATTGCGCTCTGTGATTGGTCAGAGACACGATGTGACTTTCCTACTGGTATTCTATGACCGGTTATTGACACTACCTAATCTATTACATGTATTAAATCAGTATTTTCTACGCAGTGGAACGATAAACACATAAGTCATATCTTTAAAAAAAAGTGATTATGGAGCTTTTTAATAGAGTGTGTTTACATAACAAGGTTATTGCAGCATTGAATGCTGACATAGTTAAGTATTTAAACTCTAAACAAGTATAGGTGATAACACTCTTGAAACTGTCTGTCTGCCTTTTCAAAACAGTAAGGAATTAAATTTCTTTGGAATACCAAAAAAATTCAGCTCTTATGCTGGTGGTTATGCGAGATTGAGATCTCCAGAGATGATTGCACTCAAAGAGAATGCCGACATAAAAATAATCGTTGATGAAAGAGGACAACTCCTTGCTACTGTTGCAGGTAACATATTACCTACTGATGCATCCAATCGTCACCTTTCGGGTATTAGCATTCAAAGGAAGATCAATAAAAGAAAGGCCTACTCTTCTACTAATATCGTAAACCATATCTTGTCTACGTGCCGAGACTGTTACCTGTGTAAAAATAAAGTGATAATAGACAGTGAAATTGCCAGAAAAATAAAAAGGGCATTGTCAGAAAATATCACGATGGAATATAAAGATGAATCGATGAAAAACAAAGCACCAGCAAACGTTACTGCCCTTGATCAAACAGTCATTGATCCAAATAATACCAAAGACGAAAAGCATATTGAGCCTGTTGATGAGACACCAGTAAAAATTGTCTATGACTCAAAATGGAATAATGATTACTCTACTGATTACGAACTAAGAGAAGACAATAGCTATAATATCAAGAGAGAACATGGTGAACTATTTTATGGAGCAGATTCAAAATGTCCAAAGTTAATCATTGATATTAATAATGTATCATAATATATTTCTGTATTAATATTCTACATAGTATTATTTCATTAAAAATATATTATGCATTACATTGTTATGTGTTCATTATTTTTAGAGTAAGCTAGCATATCAAACGTTTAGAATGTCTAATAAAACGTCGGAGATGTAAGAAAAGCAATTTGCATACATCTATTGTCAGACACATGGGAACAAATCCTTTCTTGAATTCGCCTCCTGGATAGACAAAAAAGACATTTCATTCAAGAAATTTATGACGAAACTCTAAGTAAGCTATAAACTATGTCTTGAAGTTACCTCAAGGATACACAACGCAGAAACTTCATTTAAGGAATTATCAAAAATTGTAAGTAAGTAAAAAATTATATAAAAAATATGTAAATAAGTTTAAGCAATAAATATCTTTAAGCCTAACCAGTCTTTATTCTTTAGAATAGTTTTATTCATTTCATTAAATTATGAAGAAATTGTAAGTAAGTAAGTAACAATAGCTTTCTTGAATTCGCTTCCTGGACACAATACAGATATTTAATTCAAGAAATCATAATAAAATTCCAAGTAAGTAATAAAGTCTTTATTGTTTTCACTTATTGGATACACAATACTGAAATTTCATTCAAGAAATTATGAATGAATTCTAAATAGTTAACACACTCATGTTACCTCATGGATACACAATGCAGAAATTTCATTTAAGAAATTATCAAAAATTTTAAGTAAGTAGCAAATTCTTTCTTGAATTCGCCTCCTGGGTAAATAAAAAAGACAGTTCATTAAGGAAATTATGAAAAAAATTGTAAGTAAGTAGCAAATTCTTTCTTGAATTCACCTGCTGGATAAACAAAAAAGACATTTCGTTCGAGAAATTATGACAAAATTCCAAGTAAGTAACAAATTCTTTATTGTTTTCATGACTTAGATACACGATATAGAAATTTATTTTAAGAAATTATGAAAACATTCTCAGTAAGTAACAATTTCTTTCTTGAAGTCAACTCTTGGATACACAATACTTAAATTTCATTTAAGAAATTATGAAAAAAAAACAATTTCTTTCTTGAAGTCAACTCTTGGATACACAATACAGAAATTTCATTCAAGAAATTATGAAAATATTTGTAAGTAAGTAACAAACTCTTTTCGTTTTCACCTCGTGGATATAAAGTACAGATAATTCATTCAATAAATAAATATACAATCGGAAGTATTTACCTTTTTTTCTATCTTTATCCATAAATCTATTACACGAGCTAAGCGGTGTAGAAATTTAATTAAAGAAATTAGGAAAAAAATTCTCTTTAAGTAACAATTTATTTCTTGAAGTCAACTCATGGATAAACAATACGGAAATTTCATTCAAGAATTTAAGGACTTAGATACACGAAGTATAAATTTGATTCAAGAAATAATTAAAAAATTATCATTAAGAAACAATATCTTTCTTGAAGTCATCTCTTGGATACACAATACAGAAATTTAATACAAGAAATTATGAAAATATTTGTAAGTAAGTAACAAACTCTTTATTGATTTTACCTGTTGTATATACAGTACAGATACTTCATTCAAGAAATTATGAAAAAATCACAAGTAAGTAACTTTTTTTTCTCTTTATCACAAACAATTTTCACTTAGCTAAATGATAATTTCTGGAATGAAGAATCGATTCTGTAGCTCCAGGATGTGAAATCAATAAAGAGTTTGTTACTTACTTACAAATTTTGTTAGAATGTCCCTATCGAGAAATACACATTATGTATTCACAAGACAAGGTCAAGAAAGAAATTTCTAATTTCGAAGACATGCTCCATGGTGTATCTTATTACGATTATGCATAAGGTATCTAATTTATGAAATTATTGACTGAAATTTCAGTATTGTGTATCCATGAGTTGACTTCAAGAAAGAAATTTTTACTTACTGAGTATTTTTTCCCAATTTCTTGAATTAAACTTCTAAATCGTGTATCTAAGTGAAAATTGTTTTGATAAAGAGAAAAAAAAGTTACTTACTTGCGGTTTTTTCATAATTTCTTGAATGAAGTATCAGAATACTTTATAACCAAGATGTTAAAACGAAACGGTATTGTTACTTACTTACAAATATTTTCATTATTTCTTGAATGAATTTTCTTTATTGTTTGTTAAAGATTTTAATTTAATAAAGAAATTGTTTTTTTTTTTCAAAATTTACGTAATGAAATTAAAGGCTTTTTTACACATTTTCTGAAATAAATAACTAAAATTCTTATGAATTGTAATATTTTAAATATTTATCTTAATTTAGTTATTCAAAGTTTATCTAATTCAATAAATCACATTATAGTTTTGGAAAGTAAGTTTCCTTTTGTAGTAGGTTCTCTGACGGTATGTCTTTTTGTATATCATTAGTTCTACTAATATACTTAAGGTTATCCGTAATTACAATTTTTTCATAATTTCTTTAATGAACTGTCTTTTTTATTTACCCAGGAGGCGAATTCAAGAAAGAATTTGCTGCTTACTTAAAAGTTTTGATAATTTCTTAAATGAAATTTTTGCATTGTGTATCCATGATGTAACATGAGTGTGTTCCCTATTTACAGTTCCTTCATAATTTTTGAATGAAGTTTCAGTATTGGATATACAATAGGGGAAAAAAACAAAAACTTCATTACTTACTTGTGATCTTATTTTGATTTATGGAATTAAATATTTGTATTGTGTCCAGGAAGCGAATTCAAGAAAGCTATTCTTACTTACTTACAATTTTTTCATAATTTAATGAAATAAATAAAACTAGCCTAAAGAGTAAAGAATGTTTAAGCTTAAAGATATTTATTGCTTAAACGCATTAACATATTTTTTAAAGAATTTGCTCCTTACTTACAATTTTTGACAATTTCTTGAATGAAATGTCTGCATTGTGTATCCTTGAGGTAACTTCAAGACAGAGTTTGTTGCTTACTTAGAGTTTCGTCATAATTTCTTGAATGAAATGTCTTTTTTTATGTATCCAAGAGGCGAATTCAAGAAAGAATTTGTTCCCATGTGTCTGACAATAGATGTATGCAAATTCCTTTTCTTACATCTCCGACGTTTTATTAGACATTCTGAACGATTAATATGCTATCTTACTCTAAAAATAATGAACACATAACAATGTAATGCAAAATGTATTTTTAATGAAATAATACTATGTTGAATATTAATACAAAAATATATTATGATACACTATTAATATCAATAATTAAATTTGGAAATTTTAGATCATTTCAAAAGGATATTCTACCATGTTCTAAATTTATATTTCATCTCTGGGCTTTTCCCGTCTCTTAATCATAATAATGATCGTTATCCTACTTTGAGACACGCACAGTTTTTACCGTTGCCTCATCAAAAGTCTCTATATGCGATCAGAACTGTTTATTATTTGGTTCCTTGGCAGTAACGTTTGCTGGTGCTTTGTTTTTCATCGATTCATCTTTATAGTCCATCGTGATATTTTCTGACAATGCCCTTTTTATTTTTCTGGCAATTTCACTGTATATTATCAAATTATTTTTACAAAGTTAAAAGTTTCGACACTTAGATAAGATATTGTTTTCAATATTATTAGAAGATTATGCCTTTCTTTTATTTATCTTTCGTTGAATGCTAATACCTAAATGGTGACAATTGTATGTATCAGTAGGTAATGTGTTACCTGCAGCAGTAACAAGGATTTGTCCTATATCATCAATGATTATTTTTATGTTGGCATTCTCTTTGAGTGCAATCATCTCTGGAGATCTCAATCTCGCATAACCACCAGCATAAGAGTTGAATTTTTTCGGTATTCCAAAGAAATTTAATTCCTTACTGTCATGACAATGCATGCATACATTTCCAAGAGTGCTACCACCTGTACTTGTTTCAAAGTTTAAATATTTCTCTTTGTCGGCATTCAATGCTACAATAACCTTTTTATGTAAACACGCTTTATTAAAATGCTCCATCTTCACTTTTTTTTTAAAGATATGACTTATGTGTTTATCGGTCCACTGCGTAAAAAATACTGATTTAATACATGCAATAGATTAGGCACTGTCAAGAACCGATACTCGTCTGCTGTTGTTAATGAAAAAGCGGGAATCTTAACAATAATCTATCGCTATTTCTTCAAATTCAATATTTCAAATTCATATTGAGTGCTGTACAGAAAGAAAAAATAAATAAAGTTGAGAAATTACGTAGTTCTAAAAAAGTTAGTATAAATATAGTATTTTCTCTTGAGTTTCTTTGATTACAAAAAGAAAAATCACACGGAATCTGGCAAGCGAGATTCTCAATCCCCGTAAAGCTCTTTTAAAAGATACAAAAACTACTTATTTAACAAAAAAATTTCGTTTTTAATGACCATCAAGTAAAGAAAAACCACATGGAATTAGGCAACTGGGTCTCTCAAACCCTGTAAAGCTCTTTTAAAAGATACAAAAACTACTTATTTAACACAAAAATTTCGTTTTTAATGATCTCCTAGTGAAGAAAAACCACATAGAATAAGGCGACTGAGTCTCACCCTCTCCTTAAAGCTTCTTAAAAAGATACACTAACAACTAAGTTAACACGAAAATTTCGTTTTTAATGAGCATCACGTAAAGAAAAATCACACGGAATTATGCGACTGACTCTCTCAATCCCCGTCAAGTTCTTTTAAAACTGTGACAAGCTAAACCACGACAAAGCACTACTCTCGAGGAACTCAATCCTCATTTAACTCAACCCCCGTGTAACTGAACCCCCTTGTAACTGAACCCCTGTATAACCGAAACCCCCGTGTAACTGTACCCCTTTAACTGAACTCTCATGCAACTCAACCCTCCATGCAACCCATCTCCCTCAAAACACTTTTCAGTCATTTTCTCATACTCTCGTGGAACTCAATCCCCATTTAACTCAACCCCCGTGCAACTGAACCCCTTGTAACTGAACCCCTGTATAACCACCACACGGAATCAGGCAACTGATTCTCTCAATCCCCTAAAAGCTCTTTTAAAATATACAAAAACAACTTATTTAACACAAAATTTTTGTTTTTTATGACTACAAAGTAAATAAAAACCACACGGAATCAGGCAACTGAGTCTCTCAAACCCCTTAAAGCTCTTTTAAAAGATACAAAAACTACTGATTTAACACAAAAATTTCGTTTTTAATGACCACCAAGTAAAGGAAAACCACATGGAATTAGGCAACTGAGTCTCTCAAACCCTGTAAAGCTCTTTTAAAAGATACAAAAACTACTTATTTAACACAAAAATTTCGTTTTTAATGACCACCAAGTAAAGAAAAACCACACGAAATCAGGCAACTGAGTCTCTCAAACCCCTTAAAGCTCTTTTAAAAGATACAAAAAACACTTATTTAACACAAAAATTTCGATTTTAATGACCATCAAGTAAAGAAAAATCACACGGAATTAGGCAACTAAGTCTCTCAATTCCCGTAAAGCTCTTTTAAAACTGTGACAAGCTAAGCCACGACAAAGCACTACTCTCGTGGAACTCAATCCCCATTTAACTCAACTCCCGTGCAACTGAACCCTGTATAACCTGAAACCCTCGTGTAACTGTACCTCCTTTAACTGAACTCTCATGCAACTCAACCCTCCATGCAACCCATCTCCCTCAAAACACTTTTCAGTCATTTTCTCGTACTCTCGTGGAACTCAATCCCCATTTAACTCAACCCCCGTGCACCTGAACCCTCTTGTATCTGAACCCCTGTATAACCGAAACCCCCGTGTAACTGTTCTCCCTTTAACTGAACTCTCATGCAACTCAACCCTCCATGCAACCCATCTCCCTCAAAACACTTTTCAGTCATTTTCCCGTTAAATTGACAATACGCTCCAAAACATCTTTTTATTTATTTAATTATGTAAAAGATCAAAAAGTCTGTCTCATCCTTAACTCCTTACTCTTTATTGTGAAGGTGGCTTTTTTTTTCAAAATTTTTAAAGAAAATCTGTTATGAGCTTTAAACTTGATCCTTAACTTTAGTTGAAAAATTTTTTATATTTTTTTAGTTACATTTCATTAGATGGTACAGAATGTAGGAAATAATTGAATCAAAACCCAAAACGAGCAGAAATTAACAAAAGTTGGGTGCAAAAATCCCCTTTTCATTTGCAAATTTTCTTTAAAAATTTGGAAAAAAACCTATGTACGGATGATTTCCCATGAAACTTGTAGCAATTCACCTCCTGGAAAATTCCCTCCCCATGGAAAATTCTCCTTGTGGAAAATCCCCTTCATTGAACTCAAAATTTGATACTTACATGTTACCCCCGACAACACTCAAGGAACGAAGTTAAGTTAATCCTAATCTAATATCCTAAAACATGATCAAAATATAATACTTTAGTAACCAAAATATTCAAACGCTCCCAAAAAGACACACATAGCCCAAAGAGACACACACGACCCCTAACTCTCCAAAACATCACTTGTGTTATATACAGTGCATAACCATCCCATCTCCTCCAATTCGCAAATCCCATT
>NC_142804.1:20321196-20383393 GCF_049724085.1 Artemia sp. Qi Xiang Cuo
TATAGCTATTTTTAAAAGGTATAACAATTATTTATTTAACAGAAATCCTCGCTTTTTGAACGAACACCATGTAAAGAAAAAATCACACTGAATCAGACAACAAAGTTCCTCTAACCCAGTAAATCTATTTTAAAATTTATATCAATTATTTATTTAACAGAAATCCTCGCTTTTTGTAAAAACACAAAGTAAAGAAAACCGTTTAATTAAAAATACACACGGAAAAATAAAACAGAGTCCCTCAAACCTTGTAAAACTATTTTAAAAGGTATAAAAATTATTTATTTAACAGAAATCCTCGTGAACGCTTTTTGAACGAACACCACGTAAAGAAAAAATCACACGGAATAAAACAACAGAGTCCCTCAAACCCCGTAAAGCTATTTTAAAAGGTATAACAAGTATTTATTTAACAGAAATCCTCGCTTTTTGAACGAACACCGTGTAAAGAAAATAATCACACGGAATCAAAACAACAGAGTCCCTCAAACCCCGTAAAGCTATTTTAAAAGGTATAAGAAATATTTATTTAACAGAAATCCTCGCTTTTTTAACTAACACATTGTAAAGAAAAATCACACGGAATAAAACAACAGAGTCCCTCAAACCCCGTAAAGCTATTTTAAAAGGGATAACAATTATTTATTTAAAATAAATCCTCGCTTTTTGAATGAACACAAATTAAATAAAAAAATCACACGGAATAAAACAACAGAGTCCCTCAAACCCCGTAAAGCTATTTTAACAGGTATCACAATTATTTATTTAACAGAAATCCTCTCTTTTTGAACGAACACCATGTAAAGAAAAAATCACACGAAATAAAACAACAGAGTCCTTCAAACCCCGTAAAGCTATTTTAAAAGGTATAACAATTATTTATTTAACAGAAATCCTCGCTTTCGATTGAACCGAAAAATATAAGAATTATTTATTTAACAGAAATCCTCGCTTTTTGAACGAACACCATTTAAAGAAAAAATCACACGGAATAAAACAACAGAGCCCCTCAAACCCCGTAAAGCTATTTTAAAAGGTATAACAATTATTTATTTAACAGAAATCCTCGCTTTCAATTGAACGGAAGAAATATGAGAATTATTTATTTAACAGAAATCCTCGCTTTTTGAACAAACACCATGTAAAGAAAAAATCACACGGAATAAAACAACAGAGTCCCTCAACCCCCGTAAAGCTATTTTATAAGGTCTAAGAATTATTTATTTAACAGAAATTTTCGCTTTCAATTGAACTGAAAAAATATAAGATTTATTTATTTAAAAGAAATCCTCGCTTTTTTAATGACCATCAAGTAAAGAAAAAATCACACGGAATAAAACAACAGAGTCTCTCAAACCCAGTAAAGCTATTTTAAAAGTTATAACAATTATTTATTTAAAAGAAATCATCGCTATTTGAACGACCAACATGGAAAGAGAAAATCACACGGAATAAAAAAGCAAAGTCCCTCAAACCCAGTAACGCAATTTTAAAATGTATAATAATTATTTATTTAAAAGAAATACTCGCTTTTTGAACGAACACAATGTAAAGAAAAACATGGAAAGAAAAAATCACGAGGAATAAAAAAACAGAGTCACTCAAACCCAGTAAAGCTATTTTAAAATTTATAACAATTATTTATTTAACGTAAATACTCTCTATTTTAAAGAATATCATGTAAATAAAAAATCACATTGAATAAAACGGCAGAGTCCCTCAAACACAGTAAATCTATTTTAAACGCTTTGAGAATTATTTATTTAACATAAATCATCGCTTTTTGAAAGAACACCATGTAAAGAAAAAATCAAACTGAAAAAAAAAAAAGAGTACATCAAACCCCTTAAATAAAATTTATATTTTATAAGAAATATTTATTTAACAGAAATAATCAAATTTTTAACTAAAACATTGAAAATAAAAATAACACGGAAAAAAAAAACAGAGTCACTCAAACCCCGTAAAGCTATTTTAAAAGGTATAAAAATTATTTATTTAACAGATATCTTCGCTTTTTGAATGAACACTAAATAAAGAAAAAAATCACACGGAATAAAACAACAGAGTCCCTCAAACCCCGTAAAGCTATTTTAAAAGGTATAACAATTATTTATTTAACAGAAATCCTCGCTTTTTGAACGAAAACCAATTAAATAAAAAATCACACGTAATAAAACAACAGAGTCCCTCAAACCCCGTAAAGCTATTTTAAAAGGTATAACAATTATTTATTTAACAGAAATCCTCGCTTTCGATTGAACCGAAATATATAAGAATTATTTATTTAACAGAAATCCTCGCTTTTTGAAAGAACACCATTTAAAGAAAAAATAACACGGAATAAAACAACAGAGCCCCTCAAACCCCGTAAAGCTATTTTAAAAGGTATAACAATTATTTATTTAACAGAAATCCTCGCTTTCAATTGAACGGAAAAAATATAAGAATTATTTATTTAACAGAAATCCTCGCTTTTTGAACAAACACCATGTAAATAAAAAATAACAATTAATAAAACAAAAGAGTGCCTAAAAACCAGTAAAGATATTTTAAAAGTTATAAAAATTATTTCTTTAACAGAAATCCTCGCTTTTTGAACAAACATCATGTAAAGAAAAAATCACAAGGAATAAAACGACAGAGTCCCTCAAACCCCGTAAAGCTATTTTAAAAGGTATAACAATTATTTATTTAACAGAAATACTAGATTTAAATTTAACGTAAAATATTTTAGACTTATTTAATTAGCCTTCTCGATATCTTTTTTAATGAGCTCCAAGTTAAGAATTAATCACACGCAATGACACCCCTGAGCCCTTCAAACCCCCGTAAGGGAATTTTAAAATGTATAACAATTATTTATTTATCAGAAATCGTTACCTTCAATTGAACGGAAAAAATATAAGAATTATTTATTCAGCAAAAATCCTCGCTTTTTGAACCAATACCATCTAAAGAAAAAATACATTTCCGATTCGTCGTTATGCATTTTCCAAATTTATAACAAATTACCTGAGTTAACAACTCCTTCGGGCCTCCAAAATTGACCCCTCCCCTCCCTGCTCTCAGAAATGGGGGGGGGGACGAAGGGAACGTTAGATCCTATTTTAAATTGACAATACTTATCAAACATCACTTGAGTATTATACAGATCATATATCTCATTACCCCTTTTTAAATGTTAATCAAATAATTCTGATTATAGTGTCCGATTTTTTTTATCTGCTTTTTAAAATGTTCGTATTTGGAACTCTGTCAGTTAACACTAAGATCTAAATTGGGTAACCCTCTCGCAATAGCAAAAGGCTTAGCAGCGATTACATCTCATTGTCGGGCGATGATTCAATCAGATCAGAGTTGTGCAAATGGAATACCTTTTTCGCAAATTGAGTTAGTTTCTATTTCATAGGCAAAATATTTGAATTCCTTTTATTCAAATCACCTATCAAGTTATCGAAAAATATATGAATTAGAAATCTGGTCCATGTAAATTGTGTCAGAAAAACTTGTCCTTCATAACATGTTATGCAAAGCTTCTATAGAATAATGTTGAAATTGCTATACAGGCAAGCAAATAGCATGGTCATATATAGGCAGGCAAATAAAATGGGAATTTCTATACAGGCAAGCAAATAGCATGGTTCTAAACAGGGAAGCAAATAGCATGGGAGTTCTTATACAACGAAGCAAATAGTATGGGAATTCCTATACAAGCAAGCAAATAGCATGGGAATTCCTATACAGGCAAGCAACTAGCATGGTCCTATACAGGCAAGCAAATAACATGGGAATTGCTATAGCTTCATCTGAAGTATAATGTTGATTACTACTTGTGTTTGGGGAAAAGGTAGGGCTGAGAGGGGGGTTAGTTGCCTTCAAATCATTTTCGACTATTGAAAAGTGCACTAGCCCTTTAAATTTCCAATCGAATGAGCCCTTTTTCAAGTTTCTACGACAAAGATTTCAATAAAAACCTTATATGCCCCCAGGGCATAACTTATAACCCTTGCCCTGAAGACTGTGGGGGGACTGTCCTGCTCAAAGGTATAATTTCCTGAACTTTAAACTGCCTGGAACAAAATAACTATCTAAAAATTTTTATTGGATATGTTTAGGGAAATGGTGGGCGTGGAAGGGGTGTTGGTTGCCTTCCAATCACTTTCGACTACTACAAACGGCACTAGCCATTTCAATTTCCGATCGAAAGAGCCCTTAAGCCTTTATAAAACCTTATATGCCCCCAGGGCATAGCTTACAGCCCTTGCCCTGAGGGTTGTGGGGGAGTATCCTGCTCAAAAGCATAATTTCTATCTGGAAATCCACAACACGGAACAAAATGGCTATCTACAAATTTTTATTGGATGTATTTGGGGAAAAGGTGGGAGAGAGAGGTGGGCTAGTTGCAGTCAAATCACTTTTTACTGTTAAAAAGGGCACTAGACCTTTGAATTTCCAATCGACCTTTTTCAAGTTTCTACAACAAAGATTTCAATAAAAACTTATATGCCCCCAGGGCATAACTTATAGCCCTTGCTCTGAAGACTGTGAGCGGAGTGTCCTGCTCAAAGGTATAATTTCCAGAACTTTAATTGCGTGGAACAAAATGGCTATTTCAAAATATTGATTGAATGTGTTTGGGGAAATGGTGGGCGTGGAAGGGGTGTTAGTTGCCTTCCAATTACTTTCGTCTATTAAAAATGGCACAAGCCATTTCAATATCTAATCGAATGAGCCCTTTTTGAAGTTTCTACGACAACCCTTTCTATAAAAACCTGATGTGCCCCCAGGGCATAACTTACAATCCTTGTCCTAAGGGCTCTGAGACGGTTGTGATCCTCAAACAGCCAATTTCTAGAACTTTAAACTACGTTGAACAAAATGGCTATCTCAAAATTTTGATTGAATGTGTTTGGGGAAAAGGTGGGCGGGAGAAGAGGGCTAGTTAGCGTCCTATCACTTTCAACTATTAAAAAGGGCACTAGCCCTTTGAATTTCCAACAAATGAGCCTTTTTTGAAGTTTCTATGACAACGCCTTCTACAAAATCTTATATGCCCCTTGGGCATAGCTTAAAACCCTTGCCCCAAGGGTTGTAGGGGATCGACCTCCTCAAAAACATAATTTCTATGTGGTAATCAACTTCGCTGAACAAAATGCCTATCTCAAAATTTTGATTGGATGTATTTGGGGGAATGATGGGCGTTGAGGGGGGGGGGCTAGTTGCCCTCCAATCACTTTCGACTATGAAAAGGGCACTAGCCCTTTGAATTTTCAGTCAAATGAGCCTTTCTTGAAGTTTCTACGACAACATCTTCTATAAAAACCTTATTTGCCCCAGGGCAGAACTTAAAACCCTTGCCCCCTGGGTTGTAGGGGATTGTCCTCCTCAAAAAACAATTTTGATTGGATGTGCTTGGGGGAATGATGCGCACGCGGGGGGGGCTAGTTGCCCTTCAATCACTTTCGACTGTTAAAAAGGGTACTAGCCCTTAAAATTTCCAATCGAATGAGCCTTTTTTGAAGTTTCTACGACAATGCCTTCTATAAAAGCCTTATATGCCCCAGGGCATAACTTAAAACCCTTGCCCAGGGGGTTGTGGGGGAGTATTCTCCTCAAAAAGTTTATTCCTATCTGGAAATCAACTACGCTGAACAAAATGGGTATCTCAAAATTTTGATTGGATGGGTTTGGGGGAATGATAGGCGTGGGGGGGGCTGTTTGCCCTCCAATCACTTTCGACTAATAAAAATGGCACTAGCCATTTGAATTTCCAATCGAATGAGCCTTTTTTGAAGTTTCTGCGACAGTGCCTTCTATAAAAACCTTATATACCCCCGGGGCATAACTTAAAACCCTTGCGCCAAGGGTTGTGGGGGAGTTTCCTCCTTAAAAAGATATTTTCTATCCGGAAATCAACTACGCTGAACAAAATGGCTATCTCAAAATTATGATTGGATATGTTTGGGGGAATGATGGGTGTGGAAGGGGCTAGTTGCCCTCCAATCACTTTCGACTATTAAAAGGGCACTAGCCACTCCAATTTCCAATTGAATGAGCCCTTTTCGAAGTTTCTACGACAACTCCTTCGATACGAAGTGCCCGGGTATGGAGAACCAAAAAACAACAAATTGTGCCCACATCGTTCTTTACTTAGGCAGCGCTAGCGCGCTGCCTATGATCGTCTTTTTCAGGGTGAAAGACTGAGCCTATTCTACAGTTAAACAACCATCCCTTTTATAAAAACCTTAAATACCCCCTGGGCATAGCTTAGCCTACAACCCTTGCCCCTCATCTGTGGGGATTGTTTCATGCCCAAAGGCCTTGTTATATGATATTTAGACCATTTTGAATAGAATTGCTGTCTCAAAATTTCTATTAAACGCATTTCGGGACAATACGGCGTGTGTGTAGGGGTGAGAGGGTATCTGCCCTCTAGTCAGTTCTTTACCTTTTTTTTGAAAAACTGATTTTGTACAAAAAGTTTTTTTGATTAATTTATGTTCGTCTTATACTGAGATAGTCTTTTTAAGGGAGAAAGACTGGGCCTTTCCTGATGTTAAAAAACCATCCCTTCCATAAAAACCTTTAATAACCCCTTGACCTAACTTACAACTCTTGCCTCTAATCTCTAGGTTTGTTTCAACCCCAAAAGCCTTGTTACGTAATTTTCGACTATTTTGAATGGAATCACCATCTCAAAATTTCTATTGGATATACATTAACCCAGTACGACGTGTGTGTAGCGATGAGACTGCACCTATCCTTCGATTACTTTGGATTATAGAAATAGTCATAGAGTACCTTATTGGTAATTTAATAAATTACTTACTAACCTTTAAAGACTAGATTTTCTATAAAAACCTTATATATCCACAGGGCACAACTTACAACCCTTGCCCTGAGGGCTGGGGGGATTTCTTATCCTCAAAGACTTAATTTCCAGACCTTTCTGATAGGCTTAAAAAAATGGCTGTATCAAAATTTTGATTGGAAGTGTTTGGGGAATGATAGCCTTGGAGGGAGACATTTGCCCTCTGTTCACTTTCGACTAATAAAGAAGGCACTAGTCCTCTCAATTGCCAATCGAATGAGCCCTTTTTGAAGCTCCTACGACAAAACTTTCTATAAAAACGCCCCAAGGGCATAACTTACGACCTTTCTCTTGGGGGCTAGGGGGAGGGTTATCATGCTCAACGACAAAATTTTTAGACCTTTCAACTACGTTGAACGAAATAGCCACATCAAAATGTCGATCGGAAATGTTTGAGGAAATGTTGGGAGTTGGGGGATGCAATTCTCCCTCTGATTACTTTCGACTATTAAAAAGATCAATAGCCCTCTCAATTTCCAATCGAAAGAGCACTTGAAGTTCTTACGACAACACTTTCTATATGGCATTATATGCCCCAAGGGCATAACTTACAACCTTAGCCCTGAGGGCTGTTGGGGGTTGTCGTACTCAAAAACATAATTTCTGGACCCTTCAACTACGTTCAAAAAAATTGCTATATCAAATTGTTGATCGGAAGTGCTTGGGGAAATGATGGGTATGGAGGGGGGCATTCGCCCTCCGATCACTTTTGATTATTATTAAGGACACTAGCCCTCTCAATTCCCAATCGAATGAGTCCTTTTTGAATTTTCCACGACAACGCTGGCAACGACCTAATTTCCAGAACTTTCAACTATGTTTAACAAAATATCAATCTCAAAATTTTTATTGAATGTGTTTGAGGAAATAGTAGGCTTGAGAGGCGCGTTAGTTTCCTTACAATCACTTTCGACTATTAAATAGGGCACTAGCGCTTTCAATTTCCAATCGAAAGAGCCCTTCTAGAAGTTTCTACGATAACTCTTTCTATAAAACCTTATATGCCCGCAGGGTATAACTTACAACCCTTGTGCTGAGGGCTCTGGGGGGGGGGGAGGGGTGTAATCCTTTAAGACCCAATTTCCAAAATTTTCAACTATGTTGAACAAAATAGCTATCTAAAAATTTTGATTGTATATGTTTGGGGAAAAGGTGGGCGTTAGAGGGGGTGGTTAGTTATCCTCCAATCACTTTCGACTATAAAAACGGCACTAGCCCTTTGAATTTCCAATCGAATGTACCCTTTTTCAAGTTTTTACGACAAAGCTTTCAATAAAAACCTTATATTCCCCCAGGGTATAACTTATAACCCTTGCCCTGAGTGCTCTGAGAGGGCTATCATCCTCAAAGACCTAATTTCCAGAACTTTCAACTACGTTGAACAAAATGGCTATCTAAAAATTTTGATTACATTGCTTTGGGGGAAAGGTGGGCGTGAGAGGGGCTTAGCTGCCCTCCAATCACTTTGCACTGTTAAAAAGGGCACTAGCCCTTTGAATTTCCAATCGAATGAGCCTTTCTTGAAGTTTCTACGACAACGCTTTCTAAAAAAATCGTATATGCCCCAGGACATAACTTACAACCCTTGCCCTGAGGGCTGTGGGGGGGGGGTGTCCTCCTTAAAAACATAATTTCTATCTAGAAATCAACTACGTTGAACAAAATGTCCATCTCTAAATTTTGATTGGCTGTGTTTGGGGAAATGGTGGGCGTGGAAGGGGTGTTAGTTCCCTTCCAATCACTTTCGACTATTAAAAAGGGTACTAACCATTCCAATTTCCAATCGAATGAGCCCTTTTTGAAGTTTATACGACAACTCCTTCGATACGAAGTGCCCTGGTCTAACCCCCAAGAAAATAAACAATACATTGTGCCAACATCGCTCATTACTTAGGCAACGCGATTGCACTGCCTATGATTTTTAAAATATGTTTTTCTTATATAACCTTGTCGAAAGATAAGCGTGTGTTGGATAATCGTGTGCGTAATTATTTATTTAAATGCTTCAATTGCTATTGGCTATTGTTTATTCTTTAATGTAAAACCTCATCGTTCTTTTATTTAGCATAATGAGGAAAAGAAGAAAAAAGGAAAAGAAAGATGAGGCCCTCGATGCTGAATATTGTGGTTTCAGCCACTTTTCTTGATTTTCAAACCAATATATTTTACTATTTATTTATTATCATGTCTTATATGTAACTTAATTTTCATAAGTATCCGCTGGCACAATAGTAAGCATACTAGCGGTTATGATAGCTGGCATTCATCAAGATTGGCAATAAAATGAAGTTTTTACTAGAAAAATTTATTCTATTTAAAAAAAAATTATTTAGACATGCACTAGATCTAGCAATTTCCTTCAAGTTGAGCCATTGAACAACTCTCTACGATGTTCTAGGGCCAACCTATCTGTGGAAAAGAATAAAAACGAAAGGAAAAAGTTGCCCTAGATACAGAATGTCGTAGTTACAGCCACTCTTCTTGATCTTCAAACCAATATATTGTCCTTGTTATTCAAGCCAATGGATGGTAAGTTTCCTGTATAAAGATTTATGACAAGGCGGTTCTAATAGTGTACTTCGTTTTTTTATCTGACTCTGCTTTTAAGATCTATGGGCTATTTTGTTTCTTACTATGGGGCGTGATCGTCTCTTACTAGGTTGTAAGCTACCGCTGCAACCCAGATATTATCTTAACTTTTAGTTACTAGGTGCCGACGTTTTCGATTTACTAGGTTTCAAATATTTCTGATGCAACTTACACAGTACCAATTTATAATAGTGTATAAACAAATTTATTACCATGTCTTATATGTAAATTATATTTCAAGAGTCTCTAATCGTAGAATGGTAAGTATAGCTTGTAAATGAAAATGTAGTTTCTTTTGTAAAAAGTGATACTGGTTGCCCTTCAATTTTTTTGGTCACTTAAAAAGGGCACTAGAATTTTTAATTTATGTTTGAATGAGCCCTCTTGCGACATTCTAGGACCACTGGGTTGATACGATCACCCGTGGGGAAAAAACAACAAATAAACACGCATCCGTGACCATTCTTGTGGCAAAAAATACAAAACTCTACATTTTTGCAGACTAGGAGCTTGAAACCTCTACAGTAAACTTCTCTGATACATTAAATCTGATGGTGTGATTTTCATTAAGATTCTATGACTGAAAGGGGGTGTTTCCGCTTTTTTTCGAAAGTCAGGAAAATTTTTTAGGCTCGTAACTTTTGATGGGTAAGACTAAACTTTATGAAACTTATTTATTTAAAATCAGCATAAAATTCTATTTCGTTTGATGCATCTGTTGGTATATTCTCTTTTGTACTTAATATTGAAAACAAACATTAAAATTACTGTAAGATTCTGAACTGAAGAGCTTTCAGCAATTAGTATCATTATACATCAAATATTCAGTCTAATTTATTAGTTTTTTCTAAGATTGTTCAAGAAGAATATAGCTTTACTACAAACAAGAATTTGGATACTGCCCCCTTCCTTAAATGTAAAAACTTAATCCCTACTGCGTACTGGCACTTTGCTGAAAACTAATCATATTTAAAAAAATCTTTTCCAGTTCTTACAGCATTGAAAATGAAAATAAAATAACAGTGAAATAAAATCTTGAATGGATGGATCATTCAACAATTAATATCATTATATATCAAATATTCAATTTGATTTTGTTTATACTTTCCAAGACTGTTCAAAACACATATAGTTTTCAGTAAAGCACCAATGACGCAGTAGGTTTGAGACTTTTACAGTGAGAGAAGGAAGCGATACCCAAACTCTTGTTTGTAGTAGTTTCTGTTTGTTTCAAGCTTTATTTGCATATTCAATTTAAGTTTCACTCGTTCTAAGATTTATTTATCCATTTATATTAGTATCTATTGTATGCTTGTTTGCATTGATTGTATATTTAATTTCTGTTCGTTTTGGGTTTCATTTATTCTTTAATAGTAATTTCTGGTCGTTTTTAGTTTGAGATTTAACAGGTATTTGTATCTGCTGATCCTAAGTTTAAAATAGCCTTTACTTTTCTTTGAAAAACTTCTTTTTCGGGATTTTTTTTTAATTAACGTTTTTTCATTTTTGATTGCAAAAAGTTACAAGTTTTTAAAAATTCCTTATTTCAAAATCATACTTTTTTTTAAACATCAAGTGTTTATCAAAGTATCAAAACTAACATCAAAGTAACAATACCAAACTAAAAAAATAACAAATTAAAGAAAGCATCAAAGTAAACAAGGTATCAAAGTAACAATGAGTAAATTGCATAACAGAGAGCCCTTGCACCTTAAATCGAAGTTACCACGTAGATCACTAAATCCATGCATCAAAGTAAACTATGTGTCAAAGTAACAATAAGAAACTTGTATAACTGATAGCCTTTGTACTTTAAATTGAAGTTACCACGTAAATCACTCAATACGAGCATCAAAGTAAACAAGGTATAAAAGTAACAGTAAGAAAATTTCGTAACTAATAGCCTTTGCACCTTAAATCGAAGTTACCACGTAAATCACTAAATCCAAGTATCAAAGTAAACACAGTGTCAAAGTAACAATAAGCAACTTGCGTAACTTATAGCCCTTGTACCGTAAATCGAAGTTACCACGTAAATCACTAAATCCAAGTATCAAAGTAAACAAAGTGTTAAAGTAACAATAAGCAACTTGCGTAACTTATAGCCCTTGCACAGTAAATCGAAGTTACCACGTAAATCACTAAATCCAAGTATCAAAGTAAACAAAGTGTCAAAGTAACAATAAGCATCTTGCGTAACTTATAGCCCTTGCACCGTAAATCGAAGTTACCACGTAAATCACTAAATACGATTATCAAAGTAAACAAAGTGTCAAAGTAACAATAAGCAACTTGTGTAACTTATAGCCCTTTTACTGTAAATCAAAGTTACCACGTAAATCACTAAATCCGAGTATCAAAGTAAACAAAGTGTAAAAGTAACAATAAGAATCTTGTGTAACTTATAGCCCTTGCACTGTAAATATAAGTTACCACGTAAATCACTAAATCCAAGTATCAAAGTAAACAAAGTGTCAAAGTAACAGTAAGCAAGATCCGGAACTCAGAGCCATTTCCCCAGGGCTGAGGTCGGGGGTTTCGACCCCGAAAGCATAGTTAATTGGCTTTTGAACTTTTTTGAACAAAATGGCAATCTCAAAATTTTGACGGGATGCCCTTTGAAAAAGTGGGGCTTGGGCTAATGGCCCATTGATCACTTTTGACTCTTAAAAAAAACTAGAAGTTTCCATTTCCGATCGAATGAGCCCCCTTCAAAGTCAATACGACCACCTTTTCCACAAAAACCTCATATTCTAATAATAGGCAATTTACATAAGTTACAATCCTTGCCCCGTGGGCTATGGAGGATTTCTCGACTCTCTAAGTTATAGTAATTTGAATTTTGGACTATTTTGAAGAAAATGGCCATTTCAATATTTGGAATTTGAGAAAAAAAAGGCACAAGGGGGGGGGTTCATGCTAAGGAGTGGACGGGGTTGGCTGTGCACAACCTTCCCGTGGGGACCCTGCTTTCACTAATCTTAGTGCACAACTAAAAAAAAACGCATCAAAATGTTATTGCTTTTATGACCTTTAGTTTTCTATTGTCTAGAACTTAGTAACAGAAACAAATTAGTTATATTATTAACTTTACATAAGACCTAACCACTCACAAGCAGTAGACTATATAGAGCTATCCTTCCATTTGCGCTGCAAATGAGAGGATATTAGGGGGTCGGATTTAAAGCTAGGGGGTGTGTCATTTAAGTCCCCTCCAAAGTTTATATACCACCTCTTCCATAAGAACCTTATAAGCCCCCGCAGCATAAGTTAAAGTCCTTCCTCAAGGATTTGGGGGAGGGGGTTATATAGGCCCCTAAGTTTTTGTTATCTGATCGTTGAACTACTTCAAACAAACTAGCAATATCAAAATTTTGATCGGATGCATTTGAAAAAAAAAGTTGTGTGCAGCTGGGGGGGGGAGGGTAGATGTCCTCCGATACCTTTAGACTCATAAAAAGTTAGCTATAATTTTATATTTCAAATCAAGTGAGCCCCTTCTGTAGTTTATACGACCTCTCCTTAAATCAAAAACCTTATATGCCCTAGGGCATAACTTAAATCACTTGCACCAGGGCTCTTGGGGGGTTTGTGACAATGACAACCTCAGAGTTTTAATTATCTGATGTTTGAACTGTTTTTAACAAATGGCTATCTCAAATTTTTATCGCATGGGTTTGGGGAGAAAAGGACGTGGGGGAGGGGCTAATTGCCCTTCGATCTCTTTTGAATCTTTAAAAATGAACTAGAACTTTCAATTTTTAATCAGATGAGCCCTTTCTGAGCTTTATACGAGTATCCCTTCTATAATAACCATATATGTCCCCAGGGCTTAACTTACAAGCCTTTCCCGGGCAATGGGGGTTGTTTCGACACCAGAGTTTTGTTATTTGACCCTTTAACTATTTTGAAGAAAATGGTTATCTCAACATTTTTTATCTGATACATTTAAGGAAAAAGGGCATTGGAGGGGGGAGGGGGCTAGTTGCCCTCCGATCTCTTTGACTCTTAAAAAGAGAACAAAAACTTTTACTTTCCAAACAAATTAGCTCTCTATGAAGTATATACGAGCATCCCTTCCATAAGAACTATATATGCCCCAGGACATAACTTACAACGTCTGCCCCGGGCCCTGGGGGTTGTGCTGACACAATAAATTTTATTATCTGACTCTTGAACTATTTTTAACAAATTGGCTATCTTAAATTTTTATCTGATGGATTTGGTGGAAAACGGCGTTGAGGGGGGAGGAGGCTAGCTGCCCTCCGATCATATTTGATTCTTAAGAAGTGAACTGCAAATTTCAATTTCCAATCAAATGAGCCCTCTGTGAAGTTTATACGAGCGTCCCTTCCATAAGAAACACATATGCCCCAAGAGCATAGCTTACAACGCCTGTCTCTGGGCCCTTAGAGTTGTGTCGACACCGGAGTTTTTGTTATCTGACTTGAACTATTTTAAAAAAGAATTTCTATCTCAAAATTTTTATTTGATGCATTTGGGAAAAAAGGGCGGGAGGGGGACTAGCTACCCTCCAATCACTTTTAACTGTTAAAAAGTGAACAAGAAATTTCAATTTCCAATCAAATGAGCCCTCTCTGAAGTTTATTCAAGCAACCCTTCAATAGAAACCATATTTTCCCTCAGGCCATAACTTGCAACGCCTGATCCTGGGTCCTGGGGGGTTTTATCGACCCCAGAGGTTTTTTTTATATGATCTTTGAACTATTTTTAACAAAATGACTAACTCAAAAATTTTTATCGGATGTATTTGGGGAAAAAGGGCATGGGGGGCTAGTTGGCCTCCGATCCCTTTTCAGTAGAACTCTCGATTTGCAATCGAATGAGCCCCCTTTGAAGTGTATACGGCGACCCCTTCCATGTGAAGTGCCTCTGGAAAAAAAAGGAAACAAATGACCGTGGATTGTCAGTTAAATTGACATGTACTGACATTTCTTCGTTAAGGTTTTGATAATTTTTCATTTATGAAAGTAAGAAAGATGGAAACATTTCAAACGTATTTTGTTTTCAGTAAAGTGCAAATTCTGTTCTGGTCTTGAGAAAGCACAGGGGTTATGAGCCCTACTCATGTTAATTTTTGCTTTTTTTTAGTTTGACTCGGCTATCTATTGTAATTTCTGTTCGTTTTGAGTTTCATTTATTTATTGATAGTAACTTGTGGTAGTTTTACGCTTGGAAGTTTATTTGACTTTAATTTTGCTCATTCTTGGCAGTAATTATGTAAACTGCCAAAATATTTATGTTGTCTGTGCAATAATTTTCATTATTTAGTTAAAACTAAAATACCTCAAAATCTTAAAATTAGATTCACTTATTACGTCAAATAAGACGTAATAAGTGAATGCAATATTTATACACGTTTATCGTTGGACAATATAATTTTATTTTATTTTAATTGTCACTACATGACGCTAAAATTATTATGTAAACTGCGAAAATATTTATGGTGTCCAAGCAATAATTTTAACTTTTTAATTAAAACTAGAAAAATATTACAAAGAGGATCGATATAGTTCATAATAATTGGTGTCAGTCAAGCACTTATTATCGTAGGCAGCGCAAAAGCACTGCCTTAGTAAAGTGCGATAAGGGCACAATGTATTTTTTTTCATACCTTGGGACTTTGTATCGAAGCACTTGTCGTAGAAACTTCAAAAAGGGCTCACTCGATTGGAAATTGAAAGGGCTATTTCCCTTTTAAATAGTAAAAAGTGAATGAAGGGTAACTAACCCCCCTCCCACGCCCACCATGTTACCAACCATCCAATCAAAATTTTGAGATAGCCATTTTGATCAACGGAATTGAAAGGCCTGGGTTTTATGTTGTTGAGAATGAACCCCCGCCTCCCCCTCCCCACAGCCCGCCGGGACAGGGTCCTACGTTAGTCCCGGGGGGCATATAAGGCATATATAGAAAGGGTGATCGTAAAAACTCAGTAATGGGCTCATTTGATTGGAAATCAGATGTTCTAATGCCTTTTTAAAGATTCAGAATGATCAGAGGGTGGATATCCCCCCCCCCAGCGCGTATTTTCCTGAAATGCATCTGATAGAAATTTTGAGGTGGCCATTTGTTGTAGTAGAAAGTTCGAAAACAGCTCATTCGATTGGAAATTAAAAGGGCTCGTGCTCTTTTTAATAGTCTAAAGTGATTGGAAGGCAACTATCCCCCTCCCACACCCACCATTTCGTCGCAAAGCCTTCGGAGAGGGCACATTGGATTGGTAATCAGAAGTTCCAGTGCCCTTTTTAATATTCAAAGTGATTAGAGGATGGATACCCCCCCCCCCTACTTCTCGTATTTTCCTGAAATGTTTCTACTAGAAATCTTGAGATGGCCATTTGTTGTCGTAGAAACTTCGAAAACAGCTCATTCGATTGAAAATTGAAAGGGCTAGTGCTCTTTTTAATGGTCAAAAGTGATTGAAGGGCAACTAACCCCCTCTCACCGTCACCATGTCCTCGAACACATCTAATCAAAATTTAGAGATAGCCATTATTCAACGCAGTTGAAGGGTCCAGAATTTATGTCTTTGAGGTTGACAACCCCCTTACAGCCCTCAGTGCGAGGGTTGTAAGTTATACCCTTGAAGTATATAAGGTATATATAGAATGGGTGATCGTATAAAATTTGGAGTGGGATCATTGGATTGGTAATCAAAAGTTCTAGTGCGCTTTTTAAGATTCAAAGTGATAAGAGGGCGGATGCCCCCCCCCCAAACCTCGTATTTTCCCGAAATGCATAGGATAGAAATTTTGAGACGGCCATTTGTTGTCGAAGAAACTTTGAAAACAGCTCATTTCATTAAAAATTGACTGAGCCAGTGCCCTTTTCAATAGTCAAAAGTGAATGGAGGGTAACTAACCCTCCTCCCACGCCCACCACTCCCCCAAATATATCCAATAAAACTTTGGGATAGCTATTTGATTCAGATTATTTGAAAAGTGTGGAAATTATGTCTTCGAGAATGACAACCCCCCACAGCCCTCAGGGCGAGGGTCTATGCTCTGGAAGCATATAATGTATATGTGGAAAGGGTGATCGTATAACCTTTGGATGGCACACATTGGACTGGAAATGAGAAGTTCTAGTGCTCTTTTTAAGATTCAGAGTGATCGGAGGGTGGATACCCCCACCACCCACACACCCCTACACACCCCTCGGAGTTTGCCGTCATGCATCTGGTTTTTTTGTTGAGATGACCATTTTTTGTCGTAGAAACTTCGAAAAAAGCTCATTCAATTGAAAAATGAAACGGACAGTACCCTTTTTAATAGTCGAAAGTGATTGGAGGGCAACTAACCCCCCTCACACGCCCACCATATCCCCAAACATATCCACTAAAAATTTGGAGATACCCATTTTGTTCAACGTAATTGAAAGGTCCGGAAATTATGTCTTTGAGGATGGAAAGGATGATCGTATAAACTTCGGAGGGGACTCATTGAATTCGTAATCAGAGCTTTCAGTGCCCTTTTTAAGACTCGGAGTGATCGGAGGGTGGATACTCCCCGCCAAACCTTGTATTTTCCAAAAATGCATCTGATCGAAATTTTGAGATGGCCATTTGTTGTCGTAGAAACTTCGAAAACAGGCCATTGGATTCGAAATTGAAAGGGCCAGTGCTTTTTTCATTGGTGGAAAGTGATTGGAGGGCAACTAGCCCCCTCCCTTGCCCACCATTTCCCCAAACCCATCCAATCAAATTTTAGAGATATGCATTTTGTTCAAATTAATTGAAAGGACCGGAAATTATTTCTTTGAAGATGACATTCCCCCACAGCCCTCAGGGCAAGCTAAGTTAGTCCCTGGGGCATTTAAGGTATATATGCCCTGGGGCATATAAGGTTGTGTTAATTGGTTGCCAATTCGACACCTCAGAAATATATTGAGAACGACTGGAAGTATTAAGAAACTTTTGGGGATACTACTATTACTACTTCTACTCTTTCAATTTATATAAATCAAAAGAGTATAAGTATATCCAGGTTGTCAAAGAGCATATATAGAATCTTTTGGGAATGATATTAAGTTTTATTTTTCAGGTCAACTTCAGAAGCTATAAAATTAATTAAAAATTTACTATTTAAAAATTGTACTGTTTAAAAATTATAAAAATGTTGAAAAAGTTTCTCCGACATACAAATAGCAACCCATGCTGTGGATTCTTATAGA
Organism: Artemia sp. Qi Xiang Cuo; assembly: GCF_049724085.1. Taxonomy (NCBI): domain Eukaryota; kingdom Metazoa; phylum Arthropoda; class Branchiopoda; order Anostraca; family Artemiidae; genus Artemia; species Artemia sp. Qi Xiang Cuo. The sequence goes on from NC_142804.1 coordinate 20,338,857, forward strand.
AGAAAACTGAAAAGATATACAATATTCTTTTTTTCCTGAAAAAGACTATGTAAAAAAATGAAGAGGAATTAATTTTCTTTTTAAATATTTTCCAAAAGACAAGTGTTTCAAAGAAAAGTAAAGAGCTTCATAAGCCAAGAATGAGCAAAAATAAAGTCAAATAATCTTCCAAGCGTAAAACTACCACAAATCATTATCAATAAATAAATGAAACCCAGAACGAACAGAAATTACAATAGATAGCCGAGTCAAACTCAAAACGAGCAAAAATTAACATGAATAGGGCTGATAATCCCCATGCTTTCTCAAGATCAGAACACAATTTGCGCTTTACTGAAAACAAAATACATTTGAAATGTTTTCACCTTTCTTACTTTCGTAAATGAAAAATTATCAAAATTTTAACGAAGAAATGTCAGTAGCCTATATCTCAATTTAACTGAGAATCCCCGGTCATTTGTGTTTTGTTTTTGTTTTTGTTTTTTGTAATCCTACAAATATAGGGAAATGTCAACGGTTGATATATTTGCATTTGTTCTAATGATATATGTTAGATAAACTGTGAAGTAATAATTTCTGTAAATATTTATCAAATCATATTATTGACTTATGACTAAAGTGAATATACCACTCAATGCCTTTTTTTATGCTCTTTCCAAATATAATAATTATTTTTGCTGGAAATGAATTTTAGCCCCAACCCCTATATATAAAAATTCAAGGTATATATTTGCACATTAGGGGGGAGGGGGAAAGTTTAAACTTACCTCTCATTTACATCATAAATAAAAGTACCCCCAGCCCCTAATGTGCAAATATATACCCTGAATTGGTATATATAGGAGTGAGGGCTAAAATTCATTTCCGACAAAAATGATTATTATATTCGTAAAGAGCATAAAAAAGGCATTGACTGATATATTCACTTTAGTCGTAACTCAATAATATGATTTGGTAAATATTTACCATAGTTTTTGTTCGTTTTAAGTTTCAACTTCGCTCTTTACTTCCCTCGGGAAAACTTTGTTTCTTTTAATTATTAACACGTAAGTACCAACAAATCTTATTAAAGAATTCCCTGTAGTATTTTGAATTGGGAGCCGACCGCAAAAAATGTCAAGATCACCTTGACACTTAAGCGAGAAACCCCTCACTGAGGGGGTCCTCTCAATATGCTCCGCCAAAGAAGTTGGTTAGATATTACCTGACGTAGTTGAGCATTCTTGTACTTTTGAATGAAGACCGACCGAGCTATATGCGTATTTTCATATTAAGTGTGTTGGCGCGAACAGCCAAGATTTGGATAAGTTGTTTGTTGATGTTATGGTAAAAAAACAGTTAAAGGTATGAAGGAAATGGCCAATTTTTAACTACATTTGGATGACTTTGTATTTTTAGCGGAATTAAACATTTGCATAAAATAGTGGTTACTTATTGTTTTTTTTTTTTTCAGTTTAACAACATAGTTTTTTTCTTTGTTTTTAGAAGGGAGGAAATGGGATGAAGCTTTACCTTAAATATACCTATAAGATGATGTAAAAAATTTGCAATTGTTAATATGTGGCTTATCTTTATCCATGAAGAATGTTGAGCTGTGTAGATAGAACGTGCAGAAATAAATCCACGGTCCATAGTAAAGCATGAAAATGTGCTTTGTATCTCTTACCTTCTCCCCTCTTTTAGCTGGAAGTATTTAAAGCTTCACTGAAGACTTATCTTAGCTGCAATTACTTGCTTTTTAAATTGCTTAGAACCTGCTTCGTTTAGATGTTAATTCTTGGCAAGGGTTTTGGTGTAAATTAACAAATTGTAAGGGGGCAAAATTCATTTTTAAGCTCTGTTTTCAACGAAAACACCCGGAAAGGGCATTTTTCAATGAAAATAACAAAATAAATGGTATCTTAAGAAGTCTAGGGGATCAAATGCCCCGCTGTCCCCATTGACACCCTTGGGCAAGAGAATTCCCAGTGTTTGATCCGGATATTAAATCGAAATTCTGGTCATATTGTAACCCGTTTTTATGAAATATTTCAAACCATGCAAGTAGGATTAGAGGTGGGAGCTTGAAAATATTTTTTTTTTTTTGTATGCCAATAATAGAGATACATTTTTGGATTCTGAAGGTTTTGCTCACCCGGCCACAACACACTACTGCCAATTAACGAAAACGAAGGGGGGAGGGATTTTTTGCAATGTAGATATAAAAAGAAGGCAAATTCAAAATAAAGAAGGGGTGCACTTTAACGATCTTTTAAATAAAGATACAAGACAAAGTTTTAATTCAAGAATGTTTCCCTGCCCTGGATAATTGGTGCTATTGCCACAATATTCACAAACAGACATCACCATTGATGTGTCAATGTAAAAATGGCGAGTCATCGCACAAAAAAAGGAAAAAGAAAGGCTTTGTTGGATCTCAGGCAAGCACCCACGCTCCTCCTTTTTCTCCTCCTTTACGATATTTTCTTTCAGTTCCTTTCGTTTTACATGTGTCTAGCCAATCTTTATTCTTTTTTTTATTCTGGCCTACGTATCTGGTGACTCTGGAGCTCGTTGTGCCAAGGCCGTATTCAGGGGAAGGGGTTAAGGGGTTTGACCCCCTCCCCCAAAGTAAGTCCTACTCGTAAAAACGTAACAAAAATGAATATAAATAAATTTTGTATTTGTTTTTTAAATTTTTTTTAGCCCCCCCCCCCCCTGAAAAAAATTGTGGATACGTTCTTGCGTTCTGTTGCAAACAAATTTTCAAGAATACTTCCTAAATAGTCCTTCAGCATTTTTAGGTAGATTTTTACTTTAAAGTCATGCTTGAAAATAAAAGTTGGATAGAAAAATTGAGTCACCTGAACACAATTCTCCAGACTTAGGCTTTTATAAATTGACTGTGCTGTGGCTGTTACAACAAATGGGTTTTTCGACTCTTGTTAACAGAGAATTGTTTGAACATGGATTGTTTTTAGACAGGTAAAAATAGTTAAACATAAAGAAGTTTGTTGGATCTCAGGCAAGCACCCACGCTCCTCCTTTTTCTCCTCCTTTACTATTTTTATGAGTGAGTAAATGGGATACAAAAATGTACTTCCTTTATCTCGACAACTAAATAAAATAAGGAAATGGATTAAAGTAATCGTGTGTCAATTTCACTAATTTAGACTACAATTTTCATTTTTGACAAAAAGTGTCTTAACTATCTCAGTCGAACTAAAAACAGAGATGTGAACAGGGTATCCATTCGGGAAACGATTTTCAACGACTGAATTTCTAAGGGTTTTAACTAATCATCATTTACTATAGAAAAGCTCTTTTTATAGCCGTTATATTGCAAGAATACAAATTCTTATACAGGGGAGGGGAGGGTCATAGGGAGGGTCCTAGGGGAGGGGCTCTCAAGGGGGGGGGGGGTCCTAGGGGAGGGGCAATCAAACAGTTCATGGTAACGAACTGTAACTAAGGAGCGGCTCGGCTCAATAGTAACCGAAACTCTAAAAGACAGAATTTTGATACCAATAGATACATCAAAAGAATCAGGTTTTTATGCTGATTTCAAATATATAAGTTTAGTCTTACCCATCAAAAGTTACGTGCCGGAGAAAATTTGCCTTATTTTCGAAAAAAGGGGAAAACATCCCCTAAAAGTCATAGAACCTTAATGAAAATCACACCATCAGATTCAGTGTATCAAAGATCCCTACTATTGAGGTGTTAAGCTCCTATCTGCAAAAATGTGGAATTTTGAATTTTTTGCCAGAATTTTTTGTATGTTTTTAGTAGAAAGTAAGAAGCAACATAAAAAATTAAAACGAACAGAAATTATTACGTATGGGACTGGGTTCACCCCCTAGCAATACCTCGAAGTGATTTTTAGTACTTTAATAAGAGCTATTTATCCTAATTAACGGCCTTTGTGATTAAGGGGTTATTCTTATTGAATTGGAACAAATTTTGAACTTTAGCGTAAAGAGTGAGGTATTTACTAGGGGGCGAACCCCCTAATATACGTAATAAAAACAGACGAATATAGAAGTTTGTTACGTAAGTTAATTCGTAAGTTACTTGTATTTATTACTAATAAAAACGTTCGTAAATAAAATTAAACAACTTTCGAGAAAGTCATTTAGCCAAAAAAATAAGTAAAACAAATATACAAATTTCGTTTTAATTATTCATTTACGGGGAGCCAAAATAAAAAACTGCATTAAATCAAAAACGTTCAGGAATTAAATAAATAAAAAAAAGTTTTTTTAACTGAAAGTGAGGGGCCATATTAAAACTTAAAACGAACAGAAATTATTCCGTATATGAAAGGAGCTGTCCCCTCCTCAAGGCCTCGCTCTTTACGCTAAACTTTCACTCTCTCACAACTCTAGTTTGCAAGACAATAAAAAACTTTTATTTAATTCCTTAAAGACTGATCTTTTTGGTTATGATGACAAGTAATATTTTTGCATTCGTCTGGAGAGAAATTTCTTTAGCAACAATTCGTTTTATACTCAGTCCAGGAAATTCTCAGTTTTACCTTTTAACAGCTTTTTATTTTAATGGTCTATATCTTTCCACGTACATGGAAAATTCATCAGAATTTATTTGTTGGATTTTCAAAGAAGTATACTATTTCTGAACTTAATAATGGATAGAAGAGATCTACTAATATGCTACAGAAGACAAGTCTATATGTATTAAATGAAAATAGTTGCTAAATTGGGTGTTTAGTGGCATAATAGTTGTTTATTTATTCTATTTTTTTAGTTTTCACTTTTTGAAAATGAAATTTAATAGGTGAAAGATACAGATATTGTACGCGACTCTACGTATGTAGATTATGAGAATAGTACGTCACCTTGTGGATGATGATGTCGTAGACATAGGTTGTACTTAAATCTGTAAGACCGTGTGATGAAAAAGCTGCTGCACAAAAATTTTATAATTAATAAAAAACAATTAGTCGTTTTTCAAAATTTTTGTGTTTAAAAAAATATGAAGTTAAGCCCCTTAATTATTTGCCTATTTAGCGGTGCAGATATCTAACATTCCTCTGCTTTTTAAAAATGAAATTTTCTAACTTGAAGCTTAGTAAGTTATTATCTCAGCGACACTAGCATATCCAGGAGGCGAGGGGACCCCGGGCCCCACTAAGATTTTTTGGTGCCCTTATTCCTTGTTTTTTCGGTTTTTCACTCTTTTTCAAAATACATTTGTCAGTTTGGTGAATTATTGGCACCCTTGTCTCATTGGGCCCCCTCCCAAGACTTTCTTATTGGCGCCCTTGTCACATTACCCCCCCCCCCCTCCCCCCTCTCCAAGATTTTGTCTTATAAGGCAAAACCGTTAACTCCTGTGATTATAGAAGTTAACGGTTGAGACTTTCAGACTACTCCCCAGAGCTCCCAGAAATGGAATTTGCACTTTCTAATAGTCTTTTAGCTACTGATTTTATCGGCAAATAGGTGTTAAACATTTTTTTCGTTAAATTTCTGTCCTCTGAGCAGGAGTGGATCTAGACTGCAGTGTGAAAAGACGATGAATTGCGGAAAGATAAAGAAACGGGTAATTGAAAAATAATTGTATACATTTTAACAAGTGATTACAACAATCAAAACCTTAAACAATAAAACCAAAAGTTTGAAGCTTAGTAGAAATCGTTGTTAGAAATCGGACTTGCTGTAATAATCAAATATCTTTGAATAGACTTAAGTATGAAAAGAGATTGAATTGCGGGAAGAGCAAAATACGGGTAATTGCAAAATTATTTGTATATATTTTTACATGGGATTACAACGATTCAAAAACCTTAAACAATAAAACCAGAAGTTTGAAGCTTAGTAGAAATCGTTGTTAGAAATCGGACTTACTGTAATAATCAACTGTCTTTGAATAGACTGCAGTATGAAAAGAAATTTAATTGCGTAAGGAGCAAAAAAATAGTAATTGCAAAAATATTTAAATAAGAGATCACAAGAATTCAAAATCCTTGAAAAATAAAATCAAAAGTTTGAAGCTTAGTATAAATTGTTGTTAGAAATCGGACATGCTGTAATAATCAAATATCTTTGAATAGCTTGAATTATGAAAAGACATTAAATTGCGTAAAGAGCAAAAAAATGGTAATTGCAAAAATATTTTTATATATTTTAACAAGGGATCACGACAATTCAAAAACCTTAAAAAAGAAAACCAAAAGTTTGAAGCTTAGTAGAAATCGTTGTTAGAAATTGGAATTACTTTAATAATCAAGTATCTTTGAAAAAACACAGTATTGAAAGAAATTTAATTCCGTAAAGAGCAAAAAAATAGTAATTGCAAAAATATTTAAATAAGAGATCACAGGAATTCAAAATCCTTGAAAAAATAAAATCAAAAGTTTGAAGCTTAGTATAAATTGTTGTTAGAAATCGGACATGCTGTAATAATCAAATATCTTTGAATAGCTTGAATTATGAAAAGAGATTTAATTGAGTAAAGAGAAAAAAAATGGGATTTGCAAAAATAGTTGTATAAATTTTAGTAAGGGACTACAGAAATTCAAAAAACATGAAGAATATAACCAACAGTTTGAAACTTAGTATAAGTCGTTGTTAGAAATTGGACTTACTTTATCGAACAGGTATCTTTAAAAGAGTAAGGTATTGAGAAATGTTAAGTTGCGTAAATAGTAAAAACCTGAAAACTGCAAAAATATTTTTACTTATTTTAACAAGGGATTACAACAATTCCAAAACCTTAAAAAAGAAAACCAAAAGTTTGAAGCTTAGTAGAAATCGTTGTTAGAAATCGGACTTGCTGTAATAATCAAATATCTTTAAAAAGACTGCAGTATGAAAAGACAACAAATTGTCTGCGGTTAGAAGACAAGAGACATGAGAATCCATATAGAAGCCTGCCCCGTGCCGAGTGCAGCGTGCCGAGTATATATATATATATATATATATATATATATATATATATATATATATATATATATATATATATATATATATATATATATATATATATATATATATATATATATATACACTTACCCAGTGTATATATAATTAAATTGTAAAAATTTAGGTCTCTTGAAGGTGATAGTTGCATGCAGGTCCCCCTCCCCTCTCTGCAATTATTTCCTATTTATTTTTGTAATTATGCTTTGCAACACCATCAGTAACTTTGAAAGACAATATAGAAAAATGTATTTTGATTGACAATTTTAATTGTCTGATGACAATAAGACCTTGTATCTGATTTAGGAATCCTTGTCGCCTAGTTGATTAAGCACTAATGCAATGTATCCAGAAGACACGGTCTTGAATTCCATTGACGGAGTAATTTATATAGAATATATTTTTCTCGTACCTTTTAGGCTATTTTTTACTTTTTTTAATTCACTATTATTCGAACTACATTGTAATCGAACTACATATTAATCCAGACTTGTTGATATATTGATCCAGACTTGTTGACAGTTGATATAACATCCGTAATTAGTAATTTCTTATTTGCTGTACCTCAATTAGTTTCCAGTAATACCCTAGCAATACTTCGATGTTACGAGTAAGGTGGTAGCCTCTTCAACAATTTTTCAGCGCGATCCTTGGTTGTATTATTTTTTAACATCGCTCTTCACGCTTTGTTGGCCAAAATGTTTATTTTTGAAACTCAATTAAAATAATAGGAGTCTATTTTTCACCTCATATCATAGAGTAATCTTGTATTTATTTTGCGAGGTTGCACAACCCCAACTACCTAGTGTATATATCAGAATGCCATTTTTCCCACACGGGTGGAACTTTTCAGACGCGCAGCATCTCCTCGCGCCATGCATTGTTCATTTTTGTCACAGGTGGTGCATTCCAAATTTGAAAGTGGAGCTCTTATATGCAGGGCTCCATTGAGGCCCTGAGGAGCCCTGTAATGCAGTTTAATTTTTATGTAATTACTTTATTAGTAGACTGTATTAAAAATGGGATAGTTTTGTTTTGTTTTATGCTATCATAACTCGCAACTTGAATCACAGTTTTGAAATTCTGCATATTCAAAGGTCTGGGCTTTGCTTAAATAAACTATTACCTATCCAAGAAGAGTGATCTGTTTTTAAACCCCCTCCGTCGAAAATGTGAGCAATAGTGTGTAAATATACAACCCATGACTAATAAATTATTTTAAAAACTACTAAGTAGTTTTCCATAGTTGACCCCTCCCCTCCAAATGAAAATCTTGGGTTTGGCCCTGACACAGATAATCCAAGGTATAAGAAATATCTTAAAACTAGAGGGTTTGAAATTGTGATGGTTGGCTATCGTGGAGTTTTTGCTGCATATAGCACAAACTTATATTAACTTCGGCTCCCTTGTGCTCACATACAGCTCTATCCATCCAAGCTTAGGCTTATTGGAGTCCACATTTAACAAGACAACCCTTATTTAGAACTCTATTCCCTAGATATCGCTATTCCTCTTCCCCTGACCTGATTTTATGTACAGAAAGACACAATTCTCTTAGAATCACTAGAATTTATTGTTTCTTACTTCATATTGTGATTTAAATTTGATATTTTTCTCATAAAGCTAGACCTTCGGAGTCTTCAGCTTTTTGCAGTTTTTTTTTTTCAGTTTCAGCAAATTTTTATTGTTTATTACGGAATATATGGTTGATTCGATGAATAAATATTCGTCACGAACATTAAAATTGTTCAATGGTCATGTGTACTATTTGGTATGACCGTTAGACCTAAGTATTCATATGCATAGAAATTTTATTAAAATTCCAGGATGTCCGAAAATTCCTATGTTAAAATGGACATTTTATCTCAATTCCTAAAAGTGTATTGCAATATTGAAGATTTAAAAAAGAGGGGAAAATAAAGTAATCACTATGCCACAAAGATGGACTCTTTCTGAAAGGCCAATTGCAATTGGCAAAAGAGAATGTTTTTTTCTATGTTTTCTTCCTTACGAAATGCTGTCACCCGAAAAGCCACGGAATCCAAAGTGGAAGTGTGTCAGTTTTGTGGTTTCAGTTTTGAATAACGGAAGGATAGTCTAATCATGCGTAGTTCCTTGTGGCAGTAAGTAATTTAAGATGGATCGGGCATTAATAATTATCGCATTATTATGCCAAAAGTTCAGCTTTTCTTCACGACAATTTGACTTGGTTTTGGCCTCCTCGTTTTCTTCTTTATCCTGTTACTTTTACCGCTTAAAATCAATCATACACTTTATTGTTTTTGCTGTTTTTAATCCAATGCAACCTCATACAAGCTCTTGCTTGATTTACAAGACTTTTAAAAGTCTTAAAAGAAAGTCGAACAGATTTAGTTTCTTCAACTTTGAAGATTCCTAATCTTAAAGCCAGGTTTTAAGCATAAGTAACATACACCCTCCAGACCCATTTGTGGTATTTAGGGAATCAACAAAAATTATCTATTATCTATTAAAATATTATCTATAGCTACAAGTGCGTCTTTATACCCTGAGACTGCAATACATGACTGTGCTGCCAAGGCACCTTACAGGACTAGTCACTGCTAAAACGATAGTCGCCTTAAATATATGCTTTTGCATAACAGCCTAGATTCACCGGTCGTCCAAGATTATCAGCATTCAGGACTGCTTAAAGTGTGAAGATGGTTTCGTATCGTGTCAGGGGCGGATCCGGGATTTTTTTTTGAGGGGGGGCAAAATATGTTGATCCGTAAACTTGCGTTAGGAGCAAGTTTAATTAACGCAAACTTGCGTTAATTAAGTAAATTACACTACTTTAGTCGACGTTAGGGGGGGGGGGGTGGAGTGCACCCCCTCCCCCCTGGATCCGAAGGTCCCAGGGTGGATCTGGATCCGAAGATCCCAGGGGGGATCCATGTCATCATGACTTCGCACCAGACATGATGTCGGCATTCGGTTCTGTAGGAGTGACCGGACTTAGGAATATCCCAATGTCAGAGCTGCATGGAACAAATTGGAATGGTTTAAGTAAAAAAGCATGGATAAAGTTTTGTGCTTTCTTGCTTCTCTTTTAAATCAACTGTGATTAAAATCAGATCAGGCTGCCTGTTTCCCTGGGGGCAAATAAAGGGCAACTAGCCATTTTTGGCTCACTAGCTACAGTTCAACTGCGCTGGCACTAGTCGCCACTGTGTGCATATGCCACATCATTGATTATTTTCTATTTCAGCTATTTATAAGAAAAACCAACGAACTTGTTTTCAAAAACGTTTGATACGTTTAGTGCCAATCTACTTTAATGACTCTTAGCTTTATATATAGGCCTATTCATACTAAAATTCTGTAAAAAAAAGTAATAATAAAAAGAAAATAGTAATTGGACCACCCCAAAATAGCGAAGCAAACTTTTTACCATTGTTATTCTTAGGTCGTTTTCTTGTAGCAATTTGGGGCAAAACACCACCATACTTAAAGCTGCTTAAACACTTTCCCGATACTATCGGCCAACCTCATTGGTAAGGCTCAAACTAAATGCAATTTCGAATATTGAAGCGAGATTGCCAAAACGAAAAGACAAGATAGCCTTGATATAATTAAAACCGGCAGGTTATCATCTCTGTCACTTTTCTAGATTTTTTTTTTTTTTTTTTTTTTTTTTTTTTTTTAGAATTTATTAATCAGAGAAGCTAATCACTTGTGACGTATTTAGAATTGAACTTTGTCAGGATTGGCGTTTTTGCCAGGGCTAGACTGAGTCGTTTTTTTTTCTTCTATCCTTTTTTTATGTCTCTATTATCACAGTGAAGAGAAAAGTTATAATTAAGCAGTATATTTTGGCAAAGTTTGAATTTTTTTAAGCATCACCTTATCGTCTCAACAACGACTTTTACTAGAATATTATTTTCTTCATTCAATTTGAACTAGTTTCGAGAATCTCATCTTAAAATTCTCATCTACATTTTTCAAACTTTCTAGATCTCTAATCTTGGACTTTAGAATCTTTCGGAAACAATTCTGATGATCAGGCATTTCTTTTTTTTTATTTATTTTTGTCTATGCTTTCACATATAGAATTAAAAATTGAAATTACACAAAATAGTTTGTAGTCTTAACAAGGAGTGAGCCCAGACTCCAACGGGAGTGGATCAATTTTTAATGCATTTCTATTTTACCCCTGCCCCTCCCCCCAAAAACTGAAGCTCTGCCTGAAACATAAAACCTATCAACGTATAACATATTTTCATAAAACACATGAACATAAAACATATGATTAGCCTATAGTTTCTTTAATTTGACACAGGGTTCTATCAAAATAGATGGAAACTCAAAGAATTCGAACTGATTTCCAAGTTTTTGTCCTTGACTCAAAGAAACAAATCTTTTAAAGTAAAATTTTGGATTATGAAGTATTTAGTCATCATACATTTATGGTATGTTCTGTAAATTTTACAGTGTTAGAATAACAAATGCATAGAATTAATGTGAATTAATGTAATAATTAATATTTGACCTAGCAACATTACCTGTAACTGGATGACTATTTTATCAAATTATTTTTTTTAATGGCAGTAATGGAATGTGAACTAGTTTCTGAAATCTGGTCTTGGGTTTTTGAAGTACAGTCGACTCTCGATAACTCAAAATCCTCGATATCTCAATTTTTTTCAATCCTCTTATAAAAATATGTATAAGTCGAAAAAAAAAATGCATAACTCGAAATAATTTTGCGGTTGTATTTTATTTATGTAAGTCAAAGTGACCCGAAAATTACCTCCATAACTCAAAATTCAGTAGAGAAGCGGTCATTTCATTTTTGCTTTACCTCCATAAGTCAATGTTTGCCTTTGTATCTCAAGTTTTTCCATCAGACCTCTGTTAGTCGAAAAACCCGGTATGTAGGTTGCAACGTTTATTTTATTAATTTTGTTTACCATATTTGGTACTGGTGCATTATGTGGACCTTTTTAAAAAGTCAAGTTTGGTTAATGCTAATGAAATAAAATAAAATATGATGAATATATAATAGTTTATAAGTCAATTTGGGCTATATATTTGCCCATTAGGGGTTGGGTGGTGGGTAAATTATAGCATATATGAAATACGTAACCTTATCTAGCCTAGGTGCCTTTCTCCCCCCCCCCCCCTAAACCCCAAAAACAACAGTTTAAATATCGTAAACGAAATGAAAACCACGCTTTGCATTGTGTTACTCTATAGCGGTCTCTTGAATTAACCCGTCTGGCGGGTTTTTCGTGACTGGTCTCCTTGTAAAGGCCCATATAACGCACCAGTACCCCATATTTTTGTATCAGATTCTGGTAATTTTCAGGTGTCTATTTCCTAGCAAACTAAATTTATTATTGACATTTCCCAGCAAACTCTTGATATGGCTAGTCTATAATACACCAATAAAGTGAATCTTAACTTTTTAGTAGCTGTAGGGAATAAATTTAGCGATTTTGTACCTCTGTAACTCGAATTTTTATTTGTTTTACCTCTATAACTCGCTACCTTTAAAAGTCGAATTTTATGTAGAAGGATCTTTATAACTCGAACTGTGGATAAGTCGAACAATAAATAGTGTAAAAAATAGTGGTCACTTGAATTTTGAGTTAGAGAGAGTCCACTGTGTTTCCTAATCACATATTCAGTTTTTTGCTGTCTGTGAGGCTATTCTTGTACTCTGACTACCATACCCAGATAGTTAAGATATCGATTTTTCGTCTTTAGTAGGAGGCTGCGAAGCTAATACTCCAGCAATGACAAAACTTACTAAGTAAGGGTTATAAGTATATAATAAGGTGACAAAGTCTAGTCGGAAAGCAACTCCGATTCTCACGTAATTGTCCAAAATAATCAAATCGCGCAGGTAATTGTGTTTCTGGAGCTCAAAAATCTATCATAGAAAAATCTTTTTAACAAACAAAAGTATATTTTGTGTGACAATACGAGCAAAATAGCTCTGGAAACTTCCGTCAGATCGCTAGTGGTTTCATATTTTAACATTAGGACATAAGTTCTTGCAAAAGTAAAACAACAAATAACAGTTTTTTTTTATATAAATAATAAGTGTTCTAGTAAAAAAAAAAGTATAACTTGATGTTAAAGATCACTTTTTTTGTGTTATTTATTCTTCAATCAATCGAAGAATCAATCTTCGACTAAAGTAAGAGTCAATATACGACCAAGCAAAGAAATTAAAATACAATTAATCACAATTATTCTTACTAATACAGTTAATCTTAATTTGAATAAACAAATCTTTGTTCATTTGTTAGATGTCTTTGATGAGTTGTTTGATGATTTGAATCTTTGATGAGTTGTTTGAGGATTGTTGAATAAATAAATCTTTGAATAAGATTAATACAATTAATCTTAATTGAAAAAACAATTAATAGATCTAATACAATTAATCTTACACCATTAACTCCTTATGGTTGTCATCACCGAGCTTCGAGAATAAATGCGCGTCGATGCTGGTAAGATAACTTGGTAAGCTTTCCAGATCCGTCAAAAGAAAACCAACAGCAATCCGACTCTTGCGCTGAAAATTTTCTTGTAAGCAAGATGCAACACAATCGGGGAAATTCCCCTGCTAAATTTTAAGCCGCTGGGGAGGTTATCGTCAAAAATTAAGCAATTGAAACCAAAAGTTTGAATTCGCCTGATTAAAGACCATTATTAGGTTTTTAGCTAATTTGTGCTGACAAATTTCTCCAAAAAAATGAATTTTATATTTTCCAGTAAACAATCTTCATATGAGGTATGAAGCCTTTTTTGCAGTGTGTTGTCATGTTGGAAATAAAATTGCAATCAAAGGGAATATATCGAGATAGTAACAAAACTTTGACCAAACATTTTGACCTCTTCATGGTAAGGACGACTTTTATCAAAATATTTTGCAACTCAATTAATTTGAACGGGTTTCCAAGTTCTGGTCTTGGAAATAACATTTTCCAGATGTTTTTGCCAGCGGAACACTGGAATAATGCCCAAAGGGGTACTCCGATATTTATCTGGTGACATATGTAAAGATTAGAAATGTTTTGAGTCGGTTCTTAAGAAATGCTGTAATTACTCAAGGATATGAATGGATGCAGCTGATTTATTGCATTGTAATTGACATTTTATGATTTCTTTCTCTTTCTAAGTTTGAGGTTCTTTAATGTTTTTTTTTTAATTGGCAATCTGAAATATACAAAATTATTTATGAAATATACAATCTTTATAATTTCATAAAAAAGACGCAGAAGAAAAATGGTAATCGATTAGATTAACATGATGGTGGACATGTGGAGGGGGCAGGGGCCTGGTTCATCGGGATATTGTTGTTTTTTCAAATGTTTGCAGGGTTCTTACCCGATTTGCCTTTTATATTCTGAATCCTCTGGAATGCCCCCTACCCTCTCAGAAATAGATTATGAATACTTTCCATTATATGGGCCTCTAGGGTTAACCGCTATAGAGTCGGCAATGATAAAACCCATTTTCCATGTGTTAACCGCTTTAGAGTAGGCAATGATAGCGTGGTTTTCATTGCGTATACGATATTAAACTGTGGTTTTTGGGGCTTAGGGGGGAAAAGGTACCTAGGCTAGGTTAGGTTACGTATTTAATACATGCTATGATTTAACTTTTAAACTTTGCATGAGAGTGATTTAATCTAAGTGAAATGTGTCTGAAAAGAACTTTGTGCAGGGGGACAGATATCCGCAGGCGTAAAGCCACTTCCAAGCCCCATCCAACTCCTGCGCAGGTAGCCGGATTTAATTGAAATTTGATAGGCATGTAGTTAAACTTAATCAGATATGCCCAAGAAGTTTAAACTTTTAGCTTTTTGTTCATCAAGGTTCTAAGAGGTTTGAAAATTTCAAGAGCAAAGGATTCTCCGAAACATAAAACTTTGAAGTTTGCTGTAGTCTGGGCCTATTGGGCCAGATCTAACACTTTCTAGCGAAATTATTTTTAATTGTAGGTACCTGGGTCTGGGTACAATATTTCAAATAATATCTTAGCACCTTTTGGTTATAACCTTTTGGTCACATTGCCAGCAAGATAGCACACATGTGACCTTACCTCTTCGGTAACGTTACGTCTAAGGTTAGTCTAGGGCAATCAGTCCAAGTCAAATAAATCAAAGATTTTTCAATTCTTAATGTTTTCTTGCTTCATCCCTCCCCCCATTCGTCCCCTCCTCCTAAAGATTTATTTATTTAAAGCTAAAATGAGCAGAAACCATTGCTCTGTGTGTATCATTAAAAACGTATTTTTGCCAGGTATTTTCATTTAAAAAAAGAGAAACTCGTCTCTCTATATTTAGAAAAAATATCTCCTCTCCCCCCACCCTCGGAAACTTTCGTGGATTGATGCCACTCTGAATGCATAATTAAAGCTTTAGATGAAAAGATATTAAAACGAATAGTCTTTCCAAAATTAAAACAAACAGAATTACCGCTAATAAGCCATATAGTAGGCTATGGCGTTCGACTACAACTTTTCTTTTTTGAAAACTCTATTGGTACTTTGATTCTCTTTTTTAATGTTTATGAAAAATAAAACACTGTTGGAATGTGTCGTTTTCGGTAATGCGTGAATGACATTACAGCATTTAGGGGATTTTAGGGGCAGTAGTCCTAATTTCATTTGTGAAAATTTATGTTCACTTTAAGTTTAAGTAGATTATTCACTTTAATTTATTTTCAACTTATAATTAAATTATTTACTCGTAGTTATATCTGTTCGCTTTAAGTTTAACTAATTATTTTACCGCATTTCTATGCTCGTTTTAGGTTTCAATTTCGCTTTTCTTTATCGTCCCTACAAATCTTGCTCTTACTTTTTTGGCAGTTTTTTTTTTTTTAGTCATTTACAAAATCAAAAGAAAACATGGATGGGTGAAGCGTTAGGGGATTGCTAGATCTCAGTCGCTGTAATTCAAAAGGTGTTGTTACGAGACAGAGGGGTAAAGGCAACAATAACTTTATGATTGTCTTACCTTTACTAACAAGCGCTTGCTTGTACAAAGATGCAGGGGCAGATCAAGGTTTTTAGGGGGAAGGGCGAAATAGGTTGATCCGGTAAAAAAAAAATTTAGGCGACGGCGCAAAATTGGTTGATCCGATAAACTTGCGTTGGGATCAAGTCTAATTAACGCAAACTTGAGTTAACTAAGTAAATTACACTACTTTAGACTACGCTAGGGGCACCCCTCTACCCCCCCTGGATCCACCACTGCAAAGATGATAACAAAGAGATACGGATTTAATTAATCAGTATAGCATGTTAATTTTTAGGATATGAGCCTTGAAAATTAGTTCGACAATAAGTGTTTGAGACAATTTTTGAAGTGCCACGACTGGATCTTCCTTGATATGATTGGTTCTAGGGTTTGCGCACTTTTTGCCACCTGGCATAGCTCGGAGTGACATTTGTTTTGTAATCTATGGTCATTTTTTTCTGCTAAGTCGTGCCATGTCCCGCACGTTCCGTTTTACGCACGGGAAAATCGCGTCAGGCGTGACGCGCGCTGCCTGGTTGCATGATTTTGAAAGTGGGTAACTCCTCGAACTGAATACACCATGTGAATCTCATTTAAATCCAAAGAAATGTGCTTCAGTTTAATTGTTCCTGTCAAACAGTCAAATTTGTAACATTACCATTATTCAACCTGGTTTTCATCAACTTAACATTCTTTTTAAGAGCAATAAACTAAGAAGCAGTCAATTCCAGGCCTCGATTTTATCTTAGGATATTATTATCGTTGCTAATAGCCATATATTTTTGATCCAGAAAAAGACAAAGACGATAGGCCGAAAGTCCTGCCTACTTAAAACACCAAACTCCTCTTATTTCACTTCTTATCATCTAATGCGATCAACGAAACCCTGATAATGGGCATAATGGTATATTTCTGCCTTGTATCTTGGTTGTTCCCTTAAGCGGATGGCTTTAGTTTGTCCAAAAACTACTGTGGTAGTCCATTGAAGCACAGAGAAAAACAATGTTATTGTTGCTTTTTTGTTCAGCATGGGTTATATTTTAGTTCATCATTGTTGTCTAAGGCTGTTAATATTAGAAGATAACTAGTTAATTGTTAGTGAAATAATTAAAAGGAATATTGCTTTTTGGTAAGATTTATTTTCACAATTCTTTCTTTATTTTGGTTGAGTCTTTCAAGTTAAAATTCTCGACCAGCTACTTTTTGATATCTTGAAAAGGCGTTAGGTTAGGAAAATTAAACTTTCAGGAATGAATCCAGGGTCAAAACATACTCCGGCAAAGTATTGCCAAGTTTCCACGTTAACCCTCTTCTGATTTCTCTGGATTTAATTTTAAAAATGTAATTCCTAGTACTTGAATAGAATTTTAAGCCATATCAATGTCTTTTTTCTAGATTTTTAAAATGTATTTTCAAGTCTTTGAAACATCCTAAATTAGGATTAAGCAAAGTTGTGATTATGAAAACACATATCTTGTATTTCATTTAAGCACTTCATTTAAACAGAAGATCCATTTCGCTAGGTCTCACTTTTATAACACGTAATTTTTTAAAGGTCATCATAGGTCACTGCCCTCTAGAGGGAGAAAGAGTTGAGGTAGGTACTTCGTAATACCTTCCTAGAACATACTTTAATCTGTGCGCCCATCCCTAAAAGTTTCATTTTCCTAAACTAACTGGTTTCCAAGATGGTAAAGCTAATAGCTTTGATAGAAGTTTTTATGTCTTATCAGCCTAAGTATGTTTAATGTTGCTTTATAAACGCCTTCACTTTGACCTGGATAACTTGAAGGTGCCTATATAACAACGTCAAATTAAGTCATGCCGCTGGTAAATATTTCACAGTTCATATTATTGACTTACAAATAAAATAAACATACCACTCGATGCCTTTTTTTATTCTCTTTCCAGATCTAACAGTCATTTTGTTGCAAATGAATTTCACCCCCACCCCTATATATACCAATTCAGGGTATATATTTGCAAATTAGGTGGGGGTGGGGTAAAGTTTATTTCCGATACAAATGGTAAGTTTAGGGTATGTTTAAACTTCACCCCCACACCCCTAATGTGCAAATATACCCCGAATTGGTAAATAAACATTAAAGAACGCCGTTTGAAATGGTTGGGCCATGTATTACGGGAGCCGCCAGATACCTGCCTCGCCAAATACTTCTAGTTGAGCCTATTAGCTCCTGGAAGAGATGCCAAGGAGGACAGAGGAAGAACTGGTGGAGCCTGGCCAAATCAGACCTTGAACCTATCGGGGGATTCAGAAAGCTCAGACACAGATTGTCAACTCAGTGGCACGCTTTTGTAGAGCAGCTGGCAGAAGATCGCTCAACATGGTCCAAGAAGTTCTCCAAGATCATCGATGCCGGGCAAGGTGGAAACGCCTGAGTCCCGCCACGAGTACAAGTCAGTAAGAATTGGTATATATAGGGGCGGAGGTAACATTCATTTGTGACAAAATGTTTATTATACTCGTAAAGAGCATAAAAAAAGGCTTTGAGTGGTATGTTAACTTTATTCCTAAGTCAATAATATGAACTGCGAAATATTTACCATGCTGTTAAGATAGAAGTAAAAATTTGATTGTTTTATCACTTTTCTCATTTAAAGAGGGGAATCCAATATTTCTGATTTTTTGTGGTGGGGGGAGGTCATATCCATACCAACTATACACACCTCCCCCTAACCGGGTTACGCCACTGAGTTTCGACATCCAATAAACATGACACGCTCTTTGTTTTTCTCTTCCTTACATCAACGTGACTAAACTTAATTTGTTCATTTGTAATTAGCAGCAAGGGTGTCGAATCGAAACTAATTGATTGCTTCAGAAGGAAGAGTCAGGGTAGTTCACCGCAGTGTTTCCACTTCGAAAACTTAAAAATCCTGTCTGGCCAGCCAAAAATCCTGAAGATTCTTGTCAGCAGAACCGGAAAATCCTGAAATTTTTCCTGGCGGGAAATAGCTAGAACCCTGTATAGTTATGTTGATTTTCCAGACAAAATGCATTTTCTGTTCATATTTTAACACACAAGTGATGCTGAAAGTCAAAAAAGGAATAAGATCTAAAGTAGACGTGTCAGTCTTGAAAAAAGAAGTAGTCTACCATCAGCGGTTTTGGTCTCCCTTTTCGGAGTTATTTTTTGTAGCTGAATACGATTTTTTATTTTTTTTCCCTTTCTGCAGTTTAGCTTTAATTTAAGGTAGTTTTAAAGATTCTTGCTTCTTTGATTTTTGTAATCGAACTGTGCGGAAGAACGAAATCTTATTTTCTACTAATTTCAATCTAAGCGGATTCTCTGGAATTGCGGGAAATAAGATTTTGAAGTTTCATTACAGTTGGATTACAGTCTTTGACTGAGTAGATCGTCGAACTCGTCTTTAGTAACGATCCTTCCATATGTATAAGTGGGCGTTCAGACGCTGGATTCTGTCTCAGAATGTCCAAATTTCCTGCTCGGAATGGTTGAAAGTCCTAGGTATTTTCAGAAATAGAAAATTCACAATCATAGTTGTCACCTAAATAAGTGTTTTCAGTTCTGAAAATGTTGCTCGATAGTTCATATTTTCAGCTTTCGACCATTCTGAGCGGGAAACTTGGACAGAGTCCGAGACAGAATCCAGTGTCTGAACGCCCACTAATGAAAATCTGCAAATCGCAAAAACCTCGAACTATCTCAGACGTTTTGTTTGCAAATCTTTTAATTCGCAGAAATTCATACAAAAAAGAACAAAAGATTGTCGGATAAATAAAACATATCAAATATGAGAGGACCAGTAGAAAAAATAAACAAAAAAAAAAAACAACAAAAAAAACAAAAGACTTCGAGAAAACCGGCTCAGACATACCAGCACTTCAAGACTGTACCATAGATAAAGTAAATCGACCAAAATGAAATTTCACACTAATCGCCAATGTCACATCTCCCAAGCTTGGAATTTTTTATTGATTTTAAGGGACTTTCTTTCAGTTGAGATGGATTTCCCGGGAATTTGATGAAATGGGTATGATGCACCTCTTTGTCGACTATAAAACGTTGATTTTCGTATTCAGCATGATTGATTACATCAGATTGCGTTCTCAAACCTTCTGCTGCTTGCTGATCACCCAAACTGAAATATCAACATTTCTCTCGTGCGGCTCCCTGACTATGAATTTCCTGATTCCTTGAAATAGTTTTTTTTTTCCTGGCAAGGGATCGAAAATTCGGTTTGCCCCGAAAAATCCGGGCAAGTGGAAACGTTGGTTCACCGGAACTAGTCAGGCTCATTGGAAATTTGGAGTAAGGATTATATTATAGTCGGGCTTATATGCGGAGTCGGAGTCAGGCTTATATCATACAATAGTCCAGTTAGGACTCAGTGTGTATGAAAATAAAATATAAATTTGAGTCTTGTAACTTTTCAAGCTTTTGTGTCTAATAGTTTCAGCTCTTTCAAATTACCCCTTTCAAATGACTTGGTTTCGGAGTCGAGTTCACCTGTCATTTATGAAAAACTTCACTTACGGAATATCAATATATATATAATCTTAAAGCCGGTATTGGTAAACAGGTTTCTGCTGCCTAGTGAGATATTGCTCAGTATTTACATATAATATTTATTTATTTATATTTATATATAAAAGAAGTTTGATGAACAAGCTGTGTTGTTTTGGGCATAAATATAGTAAGCGCAATTTTTATTACATAAACACATGTTTGTTGCTTATTGGATTCCTCGTCGTTGAACATGTCAGAAATGATACTTAGTTCGGAACTGCTACGCGCAAAGAAAGTTTATCAGAGGACTGGTAGAGGGGAAAGTTTCGTTAAAAGAAGGAAAATTGCTGGAAATATTAAAATCTTAAAATTCCTTCAAATTCCACCCTTAAGGGTCCTGCCAACCCTTAAGGATGTGTCTTCGGTCAAGTTATAAGATTTTTCATTTCTGCTACTTTTCATTAGCAGAAGAGAGCATTTTTTTTTGGGGGGGGGATATATCGGGGTATTTCGGGTCACCTGCTTGTGCAATGAACGTTCTTACGACATGAAAAAAGCACAATTGGAGAGCCAAAAATCATAAACGAAGAAAAGCTTAATGAACACATACATTCTGATTTTTCAGCTGGGTGTCTGGTTAAGGCAAATAACCGTCTATAGTCTATACGAACCTAGCTAAGGATTGGGGACACTGTGATGTTTGTGCTTAGGACTGAAGTGTGGAAAAGCTTTTGTACTTGTGTGGCACCCCGGGTCCCTTACCTTAGTAGATCTAAGGACTTTCTAAAAGGAAAATATATGAATGGGGCCCAGATCTAATAATTCATTTTAAATAATTGTATATTATCATATTATGTAAATAACTGCATAGAATAATATTAAACAAAAAGCGGAGCAGCAAAACTAAAGTTACAACAAAAAAAAACCTTCAAAAAAGACGAGCAACATAAACTGAAAAAATGCGGTAAAAAGTAAAATACTTACTTGAAAAATTAAACAAAATAAGAAAAAATCCCGTGTGGTATCAGCCTGATTAGATTATGGTAAGGCCTTAAAGTAAAGAAAAAACAAACAAACAACAAAACAATAACAACAAACAGACACCTCCGAACAGCTTATCCGATAACTTCTCAAACGACATAACCAGTAATGATTAGTAGCTCCATTCCTGGCAACAATTTTCCTGTCGCTTTCTCTGTCCTTTCCTTTGTACGATTGCTGTGCTGTCGCCATAACAACAATGCAATGTGTCCAGCTCTACTAATATTCCGAAATGTTCCAAATAATATTAAAGAAAAACTCCTCCAATGGTAGAAGTGAATGCTGGGACAAGATTTTATTGGAGAAATTCCTTGCAGCAGTATTAATTCTTCATTAAATTGGTGTTAGTTATGATTTTAGAAAGGTTTTTCCATAAAATGGTGATTTTAGAAGAAGGAGAAGAAGAAGGTGTTGTGCTTCGGTGAAAAAGAAGGCTGATGCTTAAAATATTTCAACTAACAGTTAGGATGATCGGACGTAATGAGAGGGAGGGAAGAACCACCGAATCATTTCAGATCGCAGGTTTCCTCATTTACCATATGGCCTATCAGTGATTTTTATCTCTTTGTGTAGAAGGGAAGTTATCTGGGCCAATGGTGATGGCACTTCAATGACGAAACGCTGTCATAAACTAGCTATAGTATTGGACGGCAGAATTTTCCTGGGGGATTTTTCTTATCTCATAAAACCATTTGAAAAGCGTTTGAGTTTAAAAGGTGATCGTGTGAACAATAAAATGGAAAGCTCTAGTATTGCTAAGATTCTCTAGTCTTCGTAACTAAGATAAGGTATCTAAAGATCCACTAAAATGTAATAAATGCTATCAAACAGTTCGTGGTAACGAACTGTAAGTAAGGAGCGACCCGGCTCAATGGTAACCGAAACTCTAGAAAACGGGTTTATGATAATAATAGATACATAAAAACAATCAGATTTCAATGCTAATTTCAAATATATAACTTTCATCAAGTTTAGTGCTACCTATCAAAAGTTACGTGCCTGAGAAAATTTGGCTGATTTTCAAAAAAAGGGGGAAAGACCCCCTAAAAGTTATAGAACCTTAATGAAATTCACACCATCATATTCAGCGTATCAGATAACCCTTCTGTAGAGGTTTCAAGCTCCTATATACAAAAATGTGGAATTTTGCATTTTTTGCCAGAAGAAAGATCACGGATGCGTGTTTATTTGTTTTTTTGTTTGTTTTTTTTCCCCAAGGGTGATCGTATTGACCCAGTGGTCCTAGAATATCGTGGGAGGGTTCATTGGAACGGAAATTAAAGGTTCTAGTGCCCTTTTTAAGTGACCAAAAAAAATGGAGGGCAACTAGGCCCCCTCCCACGCTTATTTTTTTCCCAAAGTCACCCGATCAAAATTTTGAGATAGCCATTTTGTTCAGCATGGTCGAAAATATGATAAATATGTCTTTTAGGATGACTTAATCCCCCGAAGTCCCCAGGGGGAGGGCTAAAAGTTATGAACTTTATCCAATGTTAACATATGGTATTGGTTATTGGGAAGTATACAGAAGTTTTCAGGAGGTTTTTTTTTCTGGTAGTGGGGGGGGGGCTCGGGGGTTATGTTGGAGGATCTGTCCATGAAGGAAGTTTTCATGGGGGAAGGGAAATCGCCATGAAGGGGGTGCCGGACTTGCCAGCATTATTTATTGGTTATTGGGAAGTATACAGACATTTTCAGGAAGGATTTTTTTTCTGGAGGGGGGGGGGCTAGAGGAGGGGGTTACTCTGGAGAATATTTCCGTGGAGGATGTTTCTTTGGGGTAAAGGACATTTCTACGAAGGGGGCGCCGGATTTTCAAGCATTATTTAAAATCCGATCAGAAATTAAATAAAAAAACAAGTTTTTTCAACTGAAAGTAAGAAGCAACATTAGAACTTAAAACGAACAGAAATTATAACGTATGTGAGGGGGCTATCCCCCAAGTCAATACCTCGCTCTTTACGCTACAGTTTTTTTAGTGCTTTCAAAAGAGCTATCTTTTATAATTAAACGGCCTTTGTGATTCAGGGGTTTGTGAATCAAATTTTTTTTTATATTTCAACGTAAAGAGCGTGGTATTGACTAAGGGGAGAATCCCCTCATATACGTAATAACATATACGCAATAAAAAAAAAAACAAAAAAAAACAAGCGATACGCCTCAATAGTAATCGAAACTTTTAAAAACAGAATTTTGATGTCCATAAATGTATCAAAAGAATGTGTTTATAATGCTGATTCTAAATATATAAATTTTATTAAGTTTAGTATTACTCATCAAAGGCTACGAGCCTGAGAAAATTTACCCGATTTTTTAAAGAGGGGGGAAACATCCCCTACGAGTGAAAGAATTTTAATGAAAATCACACCGTCAGATTCAGCGTATCAGAAAACCCTTTTACATAGGTTTCAAGCTCATATCTGCAAAAATATGCAACTTTGTATTTTTTTGCCAGAAGAAAAATATACGAATATAGCCGAATATAACCAAATTTAGAGACATCCATTTAGCAAAAGAAAAGTAAAATTTTTATGCAAATTTTGTTTACTTATTCAATGACGGTGAGCCAAAATAAAAGCTGCATTAACTAAAAAGCGATCAGAAATTAAATAAAAGAAACAAGTTTTTTAAACTGAAAGTAAGGAGCGGCATTAAAACTTAAAACGAACAGAAATTATTCCGTATATGAAAGGGGCTGTCCCCTCCTCAACGCCTCGCTCTTTACGCTGAAGTTTGACTGTCTCACAACTTTATTTTTTAAAACAATAAAAAACTTTAGCGTAAAGAGCGAGGCGTTGAGGAGGGGACAGCCCCTTTCATATACGGAATAATTTCTGTTCGTTTTAAGTTTTTAATGTCGCTCCTTACTTTCAGTTTAAAAAACTTGTTTTTTTTTATTTAATTTAAAACAAATATAATTACAATAGTACATCGGAGACGCGCCGCTTTTTACTAACAGTTGTGCAAGTTGGAGGGGGGGGGGCTGGATTTTGAAAATACCCTTTTTTGCATGTTTGTTTAAAAAAGAGAAAATTCGAATAAACTCTACAGTTTCAGAAATACATATTTTCGTGTTTTCATTCTTTTAATCGAAAAAAAAAATCTATCCCCCTGCCCTACGTTCTTGTGAATTGGCGCCACTGTGTAACCTACTAAGTTTAGGATATTGCTTTAAACACAGTGACGGATCCAGGGGGGCGAGTGGGGTGCCCCCCCCCCTAGCGTAGTCTAAAGTAATGTAGGCCTAATTTACTTAATTAACTCAAGTTTGCGTTAATTAAACTTGCTCCTAACGCAAGTTTATCGGATCAACCTATTTTGCGCCCCCCCTCAATTTTTTTATCGGACCACCCTATATTGCGCCCCCCTAAAAAAAAAATCCTGGATCCGCCCCTGTTTAAACATGATATAAAGAATCTTTTTTTTTTAGAATTACAGTTTCTTGAAATAGTAAATTAATAGAAATTTTGGCTAAACTCCATAGCCTTCCTTATTGTAATGGTTTTGTCTTTCCTTGGTTAATTTTCGCACGACCAGTTCATTCAACCAGATCTACTTTTGACGAAAATAATTAATGATAGTGTCTTTAAAAACATACCTTTAACATTTCCAACATCTGTATTTTTTTCTTTTCTTTCATTTGTACTATGAATTCGCTTTAGGCCACTTGTATTTGTAATTTTGATTGAAAATCAATATTTTGTTTGAGCTCAAAGATAGCCTTAAATATTTTGTAAAATAAATTGCAAGTTGTAACTTTAGTAGTAGTCATTGCGTTTTTGTTGAAAAAACGGTACTTACGTGTTATAGCGACCACACTATTGTTCTTGATCTGAGTAAAACAGGTTGCCCTGTCTGTATCCGAAGATAATTAGCTTAGTCCCAGTGAGACAAACTGTTATGCAGTTATATTTTAATTAAATATTTAACATATAGAGTTGGTTAGGTATTTAATATAATGCGTTCTGGATGGCATGCTTTCCATAATTCTCTATTGTAGTTTCCATAATTTTGTTACTAAAGTGTTATATCTTTATCATATTTTGGTATGTTTCATTGGGATTAATCCAACTTCACTTCTTAGGTGTGGTCGCTATAACACAATAAGAACCGAAAAACGACAATATGACATCTCCCCCAGATTTTGGAAAATATATTCCCGCCCACATTTTTGTATATTGACGAACCTGGTGGTATTAGCAATTAAGACTGTATACAAGTAATTTCTGCATTTTCAACATTTTTTTTTTTTGTTAACAGCATAACCGCAGACAAATCATGTAAGTCGCGAGAACATATTAAAACGAGAACATATCAACATGAAAGTTCGTTGTATAACCCAGCCTAAAGCTGGTCCAGATGACCCTCCACTTGAAATGTTTGCCTGGTGTCCTATAGGGCCATTGGGTCTTCCAGGAAAAATAATGGTGGTGAAAGAGGATTCAAGGTCATATGATTCCAATGATGTTATTTTACGGGAGTTTGGGAGGAGGGAAAAAATGTATTTTTCAATACCTAGGCGGGGGGGGGGGGCAACTAGAGCTTGTTGTTTTTTAAATGTTTACAATTAAAATACCAAAAAAGTATTTTTTAATGCAAAACTCTCCCCAAAAAGGTAGCTTTTGAATTCTAGGGAGAATTTAGGGACTGTAGGCTATCCACCGCTCAATTGATATTACTCTCCGATTCATTGCATAACTTCAAAAAACCAAATAAATATCAGTCTGTGATATAATTACCTTTTCCAAAATTTTTACATGAATTTGATAGGCTATATAGAATGAGGCTGCAATGAAAAAAGGAAAAAAAAAAGAAATATACGAGATCGATCGCCCTTTACAAAGTCAACACTTTTAAATCGAATTTAAAATGAGTTGCAAGTTTGTATTGTAATTTTCAAGAGCTTGCTTGTCTCAAAAGGGCTGCAGAAAACCAACTGTCTATTGTCAGCAGTGTCAACAAATGTCTATTTTGAGGTTGCGCCGCCATTAAAGTGGAAATGCGTCGAAAGCCCCATTTTTATAGTGAAAAGGCGCCAAATGAACGATTTTCCCCCCCAAAAAAAAAATCCGCAAAATACGCCAATTTGACAAATTCGATGCACAACCGCCTAAAAAAACACCCAACTGGCGCAAATGCGTCCCATCTGGCAACTCTGATTTTAATTTGCGTGATTTTCTGCATTCGTCAGTACCTTTTCCCCTTTGACTAGCTTTTTGCAACACGTCATTTATTGGTCATATAAACGTTCCTCCGAGCCTTCTTAACTCTATGTCTATGGTGTACAGAAATCAACTAAATTTGAGTTGGTCTCTTATACCAAAGAGATTAAATTTGTCGTGCTGAAGCACTTTAGTTCATTTATTAATCTTATTTTTTTTCCATTACAACTAGCTTTCTGCCGTATGCTATTTACTAAAAAATAAAACATTGCTTATACACTGCTTAAAATAATTTATATATGTCCCACATCAACGTCGTATTCAGGAGAGAGGCTAGAGGGGTTTGAACCCGCCCCCCCAAATGTTGGTCCGACTTGTAAAAGCGTAATAAAATTGCATTAAAACACCTTTTTTGTGCGTTTTTTAAGTGTTTTTTACCCCTCCCCCTCCGAACAAAAATCCAGGACACTGTCCTGCCTCTCATCATCGAAACGATTATCATCGTAAAATTTATTTGTTTCTTACGTATTATAGTGACCATACCCAAAAAGTGAAGTTAGGTTAATCCTAATGAAATATACTAAAATTTGATGAAAACATAATACTTTAGTAACAAAATTGTGGGAACTACAATAGAGAATTATGGAAAGCAGGCCGCCGAGAACGCATTATATTAAATACCTAACCTAACCAACTCTATATATTAAATATTTAATTAAACACACCTGTATAGTAGTTTATCTCACTCAGACTAAGCTAATTATCTCCGAGTGCACACAGAGAAACTGGTTTTACAGAAGATCAAGACCAACAGTGTGCTCGCTATAATACGTAAGTACCATTTACTGTTTAGAAAATTAAAATACATGTTTTCAGGATTCCATTAGTACAAAATAGCTAAAATCAACTATTAGTTACTAATCGAGTGAACTCAAGCTTAGAATTATTTGTTGTTGACAGTTGTCATTTTATTATTGGCTGTCACTTGTTATTGTCCGTTGTCAGATTTGTCAGTAATTTTCAAGGAAGCTGAAGCAATCATCTGTCCTAGTAGTCACTCCAATGACGTGAAGTACATTTTTTTTTTTTTTTTTTTTTAGTGTTAATTAAGAAATTAAACATAAGAAAAGTAGGTTTTAACACGACCAATGAAGTAATGCTTGAAACAAACAAATTACCACAAATTAGTGCGACGTTGCAATCTTTTAATCCACCCCCTACCCATGAGGATAGATTGTCATCACTGCTGGAATCTAATTAAAGGATTTAAATTGGAAGTTCTGTTTCTTTAATGTTTTATCATAAGAAAATTAATTGAATGCTGCAAATATACTAATATAAGAAAAGGCATTCCCAGAAGCTTCAGTACCACTCAAATGTTCCGAATCCATAAAAAAAGCTGTTCAAAATATATTTTATTTTCATTAAAATGCGGGAACGCTCTAGCCTTTGAGGGGTTTGAGTAGACAACTACACTATATTGCTTCTAGTTCTATTTTGTAATTGTACCCTCTGATTTATTTAACAACAACACATTATAAATATTAAACAATAGCGAAAACTTGGTTCAGAAATGAGATCATCATCGGAAAAGGAAGTTTCCCTTTGCGTCACAGCAATAGCTTCAATTGCTATCGCAGTATAAATATTAAAGAAGGCGGAGTCATGAAGAAAGGTGTGCGACTGATGTGTCCCAAAAATCTTTAACCGAGAATATACGAATTTTTGCTACTGTTTATATATTTATACTGTGAACAACAAGCTCAGAAATGTATTCATGCAATCTCTGGTGGGAAGTGGAAGCCATCTGTGGAACATATGAACTGAATAACGCGTTTCCTTAGGGCCCTCATTTTTCATTTTCTGACTGCATAGACATATCTGTTATTAAGGACTTTGAAAATTCATTAGAATCAATTTCGGTGAAAACCTAAAATCATTTGTGAGATTTTTTTTCATTCCCGACTTCTTTATTGCAATATTAGCTGCGGTTTTGTAATCATTTAATCAGCAAGTCCAGGAATCCTTCAGTAGGAACAGATGTGGAAATTAGAAGCCATCGTGCGACATACTGTGTTTTACTTGTGGACTCTCATTGTGCAATTTTAGACTCACACTTTTAATTAGTGATTTTAAAAGAAATCAAATGCGAGCTTTGGTGAAAATCAGCAAATTTGTATAATTTTCACTTACGGTGTTTCTGTTTAAGACTTAAATATTTCAATGTCCACCTTGTAAGAAACAAGCGTAGAAACCCTTTGACACTAACTATGATAAAAATTAGAAATGTTAGTTACATGCTGTAATTTACTTAAAAATGCTCGATTTGAAATTTTGCCTTCTATATTTTAGTTAGTGACTGTATGAAGTATGTATGTAAATAGTACGTGCGTTTGCGCGTGTGTCTAGAGGGGGGAGGTGTTGAAGGGAGGTCAAGAGCTTTACTTTAGCCCTCCATTCAATCAAATCGGAAATACTTACATAACTCTGATTTCAATACATTGTAACATCTCCACCCTTTTATTAAAATGCGCCTTCGAAGTCTCTATTTTACATGGGATATTTGCATAATATGGAGATCTTATCCATATGGTACATGTCACTCGATGCCGAGCGGGGCTACAGTGGAATGTTCTCCAATCGGCTTTTGGCATCAAAATGGTGTTATATCTTTAAATATTCGATGAAATGAGCCCTTGCTCGATTTTGTACGGTAATCTGTTCGAAACGACGAAGTCATAAAAAAAATGCATGGAAGGTATATCAGTCTGTACTAATACAATACCACTATAGTGTTGAATATGTTATGGCTTAGAATGTGTATGCACTGCCATATTCAACTGTGAGTATATAATTGAATAAATGGCACATTGGATGTGTTTACTGTGTGGTAGCCAAACGTCAAGGCGTCTTCCATAACTGGTATGTCCTTGTCTCCAAAGGACTTTTTTTTATCCCATGCAACCAAGTAAAACTACCTTGAAAATTTCTGAGGATTAGTTGTGATTTTTATAAAAAGTAGAACTAAAGAGCACCTGGTTTCTGTTTCTGCATACCAGTAACTCATGACAATAAAATATTTTTATGCTAAAAAGCTTTTTTTTATTTTGGGCTCAATGTTTTTACACCCTTCTCCACAACAAATCTTCTGCTGGTTTCTCCAAATGGGTTACAACAGCTACATCAGCCCTCTCAAGATACCTTCATCGTAGCAACTAACAGTCAAATTTTTAAAAGCCTTCCGCTTTTCTTTTCACATGAGGAGCCCTTGCAAAGACGTGTGACTGATTTATATTTTACGATCAAGCTCCACTCTCCCCCACTCCTCCATTAAAATTTTTATTGATTGTGCTCTGTGAAACTTAACCTCCTCTTCCAAAATTTATTTTATAAAATTCAATGTTTAATTTTTGCACGTTAAATTGCCGTAGTTTTCGTTATTTTTAAAGCATTGCGTTTGCTCTCCCTACAATTTTACTCTTCCATTTTTGTTTGCCCTTTACTAAGGGTACCATAATCTTAGATTTCAGTGTTTATTTGTTACAACGAAATTTTTTTTTCTTGTAGTTTGTTTTTGAAGAATGACCTACAATAAAGAGCTGGAAAAATAACTATGGTTGGCTGCTTTGGCTCTAGAAGTAGGCCTCCACAAATTAGTCCTCCAATCCATCTGCTGTTAAAGGTAAAAAAGTTTCAATTACCTCAGTACCAAAGAGTATGGGTAACTTATAAGGTGGGAACCAAAAAAATTTGGTTCCTCGAAAATCACCCAACCACGGTGTCACCCCCAGTGACTATCCCTAGCAAACATTATTTTACATACAATAATTTTTTACTACTCTCTTGTTCGTTAATTTTTGTCTCCTGTGTTGCTTTACATAAAAAACAGACCGATACAATTTAAGTATAGACGGTTCTTGATATGTTCACAAAAGTGTCATTTCGCTGCATTTAGATTACAGGTAAACCATTTTGAATGCAGTATTCCAAATGCTATGAGATTCTTGCACGTTCATCATTCGTGGTCAAGACAATCTTGACAAAACTAGCCAAAAACTATATTTGAAGTTGTTTAACGGAACGCTCAGTTGGATTTTGGGTTTGGAATTGAATTTCTAAAGAAGGAGAATTGTTTTGGAAGCCGAATCATAAGTTTAAATTTGGTTTTCTTTTGCTATTTTTAATTTTGGACATACTGTATTAATGTTTAGTAATGATTGGACGCATGATATATTGAAAGAATTGATCTTTTTCCAGGAATTCTTACCACTTAATTTTTGTTTCATTCGGTGTGTAAAATTTAAGTTCTTTTCTTTTTTATCTGAGAATTGTACTTGTCATACCACCCTTCATCCTCAAACGTCTTCACTCAGCACTCCCCTCACAATTATTATTCTGGTCCCTTCACCCGTGGAATATTTTCAGTGGGTGTAATATTTTAAACTGCAGTTTTAGGATCTTTTTATGGTTTTGCAAAGCTGTTAGTTAGGCAAAAAAATGTCACGGAAATATTTTCTGCTCAAGTTCGGGGTAGCCAAGTAAATTTGTTTAAATATCTATGCCTATCCTTACAATTTCTAATGCTTGAACAATTAGTAACCCTGTATGAAGGCTAATTCTGAGATAGCAACTAAAGATTTTAAAGAAATTGTGGTTTAATTTATTTCTTCTTAAGGAAAATCACTAAATTAAACCATCTTACCATAAAAAAATGCACCACCTCCTCCCCGTCCTAATGAGAAACAATTTAGCTATAGGCTCTGTACAAGGTCAGGGGACAGGGGATTTAAACGGAAGTGATCCGAAAAATACTATTGATAAGGAAATTTACATTACAGCTGAAAGTGCAAATTTGGTTATTAGGCTCTTATTGTTTTCCTGTCGACTTTTACATTATTTTCGGACTTATTTATCACGAATCGTTGGTTAATAATGCCAAATTATGTTAGTGTGAAGAAAAAGAATAAATGGTTTTTATATGATTTGTAGCCTATAGCTATCATGTCCAGGCATTAGATGGGCTGATATAGCATTTGCATTTGCGAATTGGACTATACGAACGATGTTAATTTCTGAATTTTTGGACAATTGCCTTAACTCAAGAGTAGTTTGTTATTAAAAAATTTGATGCTACAATCAGAATTGTTTGATTGACATTTGCAAAAAGGGATAAGGGATTCGTGAATTGGACTGTACGAACGATCTTATTTGAATAATAGGGAAAAAACTGAGCTATATAACATTTGCGAATTGGATCGTATGAAGAGGGAGAAAAAAAGGGTTAAAGGGATTAGCAGTTAAGGTAACCCTGAAGAGCATGTTAATTCATACCTTATTTATTATAAATTTGGAACAATATCAATGCATGAAAATGGTTAACGATGATAAAATTGTCTTATAACTTGACATAGCTCTACTTGTTCGATGTACTCCGTATAATAAACAAGTGGAGTTTCAACAGTGTTGTCAGTTTAAAATAGTCTAACGTTATAGTATACTAAAAAGTTGATACTAAGAGAGATGTAGATGGTAAAAAAAGAATTTTAATAATGGATAGCTTTACTTCTTCGATGTGTTCTGTATAACACACAAGTGGCGTTTGAACAGTGTTGCCAGTTTAAAATAAAGTCTAACGTTATAGTATACTAAAAAGTTGATACTAAGAGGGATGTAGATGGCAAGAAAATAATTTTAATAGTGAAATTCAGAACAAACCTTAGAAATCTTTGCAAATCAAGTAGTAAGGTGTATGTGAGTACGAACCATCAAGGATCATAAGCATCAATGACCCTAACCAGCAGAGACACCAACCCCCCAAAGGTCCCCTATCCCCAAACTCGAAGGGCGCCCCCCTCCCCTCCAACTTTTTGGCCCTGTCCCATTTTTTATTTTTTTTTAATTTTTATTTTTTTTTTAACATGATATAATTTCTCAACTTTATGAAACATACTTGAAATGACAGTTAGGAATAAAATTTCTTTGGAGTACCGAAAAAATTCTGCTCTTATGTTGGTGGATTGGATTTCTTTCGTTGAAATACAAGATTTGGAATATTTCAGTAGTGTTTTGTCTTGGTTTACCCTGTCACAGTTACATTCTCTTGATTTTTCAAATTTCATTTTTAATTTCTTTCATTGAAATGCAAGAGTTGGACTATTTCAATAGTGTTTGGTCGTAGTTTACCTTGTCACACTTACATTCTATTGATTTTTCAAAGTTCATTTTGGTTTTCTCTCGTTTAAATGCAAGAGTTGGAATATCTCAGTAGTGTTTTGTTATGGTTTATCTTGTCAGAGTTACATTCTATTCATTTTTCAAAGTTCATTTTTGAATTTTTTCGTTGAACTGCGAGAGTTGGAATATTTCAGTAGTGTTTTGTCGTGGTTTACCTAGTCACAGTTACATTCTCTTGATTTTTCAAAGTTCATTTTGGATTTCTTTCGTTGAAATGCAAGAGTTGGAATGTTTAAGTAGTGTTTTATCGTGGATTACCTTGTCACACTTACATCCCCTTGATTTTTCAAAGTTCATTTTGGATTTCTTTCGTTGAAATGCAAGAGTTGGAATATTTCAGTAGTGTTTTGTTATGGTTTACCTTGTCACAGTTACATTCTATCAATTTTTCAAAGTTCATTTTTGGTATCAGTTTGATTGAATTCTATATCATTAACCCTTTTTCGAATACAGGGGATAAAATTGACAAAATCTAAGCATCGAATTGATTGAATTCTATATCAACAACCTGTTCTCGAATACATATGATAAAATTGAAAAAATCTAAGCATCAGAGTGAATAAATTTTTATCAACATCTATTGTCAGATAAATCGGATAAAATTGACAAAATCTAAGTATCAGACTGAATAAATGCATTATCAACATCATTTGTTGGATATGTCAGTTAAAATTGACATGTCGGATAAAATTGATAAAATCTAAGTGTCAGAGTGAATAATTTTTTTATCAACATCCTTTGTCAGATACATCCAATATAATTGACAAAATCTAAGTGTTAGAGTGAATAATTTTTTTATCAACATCATCTGTCAGATACATCGGATAAAATTGACAAAATATAAGTATCAGACTGAATAAATGCTTTATCAATATCTTTTGTCGGATATGTCTACAAAATTTTTTTATCAAGGAAATATCTTAATGCGTTTAAGGTATAGTAAGAATGGCTTGCAAAAAAACACGAAAATACTATCAGAATGAATAAATTCTTTATCAACATCCGTTGTTGGATATGTCATTATAAAAAAATTGTTAGTAGGTAAGTACCTCTTGGATACACAATACAGAAATTTAATTAAGGAAATTATGAAAAAAATTAAACAAATTTTTTATTAAAATTGATTATCGATTGAAGTCGCTTCCTAGAAAGACAATGCAGCAACTTCACAAAATATAAGTATAAGAGGGATTAAAATCTATATCAACATCCATTTCTCGGATACATAGGAAAAAGTTGACAAAATCTAAGTGTTAGAGTGAATACGTTTTTTTTATCAACATCTTTTGTCAGATACTTCGGATAAAATTGACAGAATATAAGTGTCAGAGTGAATAGTTTTTTTTCAACATCCTTTGTCAGATACATCAAATAAAATTGACAAAATCTAAATTTCAGAATGAATAAATGCTTTAACAACATCCCTTATCGAATATGTCGGATAAAATTGACAAAATCTAAGTATCAGAGTGACTAAATGCTATACCAACATCCTTTTCTCGGATACACAGGAAAAAATTGACAAATTCTAAGTGTTAGAATGAATAAATTTTATTTTATCAACATCCTTTGCCAGATACATCGGATAAAATTGACAAAATATAAGTGTCAGAGTGAATAATTTTTTTTATCAATATCCTTTGTCTGATATATTAAATGAAATTGATAAAATATAAGTGTCAGAGTGAATAATTTTTTTATCAACATCGTTTGTCAGATAAATCAAATAAAATTAACGAAGTCTAAATTTAAGATTAATCAATGCTTTAACAACATCCTTTATCGGATATGTTGGATAAAATTGACAAAATCTAAGTATCAGAGTGACTAAATTCTATATCAACATCCTTTTCTGGGATACATAGGATAAAATTAACATAATCTAAGTGTCAGAGTGAATAAATTTTTTTATCAACATCTTTTGTCAGAAACAACAAGTAAAATTGACAAAATCTGAATTTCAGAATGAATAAATTTATTATCAACATCCTTCATCGGATATGTCGGATAAAATTGATAAAATCTAAGTATCAGAGTGACTAAATTCTATATCAACATCTTTTTCTCGAATACATAGGATAAAATTGACATAATCTAAGTGTCAGAGTGAACAATTTTTTTTATCAACATCCTTTGTCAGATCCATCAAATAAAATTGACAAAATCTAAATTTCAGAATGAATAAATTTATTATCAACATCCTTTATCGGATATGTCAGATAAAGTTGACAGAATCTAAGTGTCAGAGTGAATAATTTTTTTTATCAACATCCTTTGTAAGATACATCAAATAAAATTGACAAAATCTAAATTTCAGAATGAATAAATGCTTTAACAACATCCTTTATTGGAAATTACGGATAAAATTGACAAAATCTAAGTATCAGAGTGACTAAACTCTATATCAACATCCTTTTCTCGGATACATAGGATAAAATTGACAAATGCTAAGTATCAGAGTGAATAATTTTTTTTATCAACATCCTTTGCCAGATACATCGAATGAAATTGACGAAATCTAAGTATCAGAGTAAATAAATACATTATCAACATCCTTTGTCGGATATGTCGGATAAAATTGACAAAATCTAAGTATCAGAAAGAATATTTTTTTTTATCAACATACTTTGCCAGATACATTAATAAAATAGATAAAATATAAGTGTCAGAGTGAATAATTTTTTTTAATCAACGTCCTTTGTCAGATACATCCAATAAAATTGACAAAATCTAAATTTCAGAATGAATAAATGCTTTAACATCATCCTTTATCGAATATGCCGGATAAACTTGACATAATATAAGTATCAGAGTGACTAAATTCTATGTCAACATCTTTTTCTCGGATACATAGGATAAAATTGACAGAATCTAAGTTTTAGAGTGAATAAATTTTTTTATCAACATGCTTTATCAGATACATCAAATAAAATTGACAAAATCTTAATTTTAGAATGAATAAATTCATTATTTACATTCTTTCTCGAATATGGCGGATAAAATTGACAAAATCTAAGTATCAGAGTGAAATATT
The DNA here is from genome assembly GCF_049724085.1 of Artemia sp. Qi Xiang Cuo. NCBI lineage: Eukaryota > Metazoa > Arthropoda > Branchiopoda > Anostraca > Artemiidae > Artemia > Artemia sp. Qi Xiang Cuo. The sequence continues at coordinate 20,374,742 of NC_142804.1, forward strand.
TTTTTATCAACATCCTTTGCCAGATACATCATAATGTTGATATAAAATTGATAAAATATAAGTGTCAGAGTGAATAAAATTTTTCATATCAACATTCTTTGTCAGATACATCAAATGAAATTGAAATAATCTAAATTTCAGTATGAAACAACATCCTATGTCGGACATGTTGGATACAATTGACAGAATCTAAGTATCAGAGTTATTAAATTCTATATCACCATCCCTTTCTCGGATACATGGGATAAAATTGACAAAATCTAAATATCAGAGTGAATAAATTCATTATCAACATCCTTTGTCAGATATGTCGGATAAAACTGACAGAATCTAAGTATCAGAGTGATTAAATTCCATATAAACACCCCTTTCTCGGATACATGGGATAAAATTGACAAAATATAAATTTCAGAAAGAATAAATGCTCTAACAACATCCTTTATCTGATATGCCGGATAAAATTGACAAAATTTAAGTATCATAGTGAGTAAATTCTATACCAGCATCCTTTTCTCAGATACATAGGATAAAATATCGGGTAAAATTGACAAAATCTAAGTATCAGATTGATTAAATTCTGTATCAACATCCATTTCTCAGGTACATGGGATAACATTGACAAAATCTAGGTATCGGAATGAATAAATTCTTTATCAACATCCGTTGCTGGATATGTCATTATGTCATTATGAAAAAATTGTAAGTAAGTAAGTAAGTCACAAACTCCTTCTTGAATTCACCTCGTGGATACACAATACATAAATCTAACTCAGAAAATTATGAAAAAAATATTGAACAAATTCTTTATTAACATTCATTATCGATTGAAGTCGCTTCCTAGACAGACAGTACAGCAATTTCTCAAAATCTAAGTATAAGAGTGATTAAATTCTATATGAACATCTATTTCTTGGATACATAGGAAAAAGTTAACAAAATCTAAGTGTTCGAGTGAATAAATTTTATTATCAACATCTTTCGTCAGGTACATCGGATAAAATTGACAGAATCTAAGTGTCAGAGTGAATAATTTTTTTATCAACATCCTTTGTCAGATACATACAATCAAATTGAGAAAATCTAAATTTCAGAATGAATAAATGCTTTAACAACATCTTTTATCGGATATGTCAGATAAAATTGACAAAATCTAAGCATCAGAGTGACTAAATTCTATATCAGCATCCTTTTCTCGGATACATAGGATAAATATCGGATAAAATTGACAAAATCTAAGTATCAGATTGATTAAATTCTATATCAACATCCACTTCTCAGGTACATGGGAATAAAATTGACAAAATCTAAGTATCAGTTTGATTAAATTCTATATCAGCATCCCTTTCTCGGGTACATGGGATAAAATTTACAAAATCTAAGTATCAGAGTGAATAATTTATTTTTTATCAACATCTTTTATCAGTTACAACAACTATAATTAACAAAATCTAAATATCAGAGTGAATAAATGCTTTTTCAGCATCCTTTGTCGGATATGTTGAATAAAATATGTAAATTCGACATAGCTTTATTTCATTTTTAAGGTTAATTTAGACGAGGTTACGTGCGTGCACGTAACGCACGTAACGTCTGATAAAGGATGTTGATAAAAAAAATTATTCACTCTGACACTTAGATTCTGTCAATTTTATCCTATGTATCCGAGTAAAGGATGTTGATATAGAATTTAGTCACTCTGGTACATAGATTTTGTCAATTTTATCCGACATATCCGATAAAGGATGTTGTTAAAGCATTTATTCGTTCTGAGATTTGGATTTTGTCAATTTTTTTATGTATCTGACAAAGGATATCGATAAAACAAAATTTATTCACTCTGACACTTATATTTTATCAATTTTATTCGATATATCTGGCAAAGTATGTTGATAAAAAAAAATATTCACTCTCATACTTAGATTTTTTCAATTTCATCTGATATCCAACAAAGGATGTTGATAATGAATTTATTCACTCTGATACTTAGATTTTGTCAATTTTATTCGATGTATCTGGCAAAGGATATTGATAAAAAAAAATTATTCAATCTGATACTTAGGATTTGGCAATTTTATCCTATGTATCTGAGAAAAGGATGGTGATATAGAATTTAGTCACTCTGTTACTTAGATTTTGTCAATTTTATCCGATATATCCGATAAAGGATGTTGTTAAAGCATTTATTCATTCTGAAATTTAGATTTTGTCAATTTTTTTGATGTATCTTACAAAGGATGTTGATAAAAAAAATTGTTCACTCTGACACTTATATTCTGTCAACTTTATCCGACATAACCGATAAAGGATGTTGATAATAAATTTATTCATTCCGAAATTTAGATTTTGTCAATTTTATTTGATGTATCTGACAAAGAATGTTGATAAAAAAAATTTGTTCACTCTAACACTTAAATTATGTCAATTCTATCCTATGTATTTGAGAAAAGGATGTTGATATAGAATTTAGTCACTCTGATACTTACACTTTGTCAATTTTATCTGACATATCGGATAAAGGATGTTGATAATAAATTTATTCTTTCTGAAATTCAGATTTTGTCAATTTTGTTTGATGTATCTGACAAATGATGTTGATAAAAAAATTTTATTCACTCTGACAATTATATTTTTTAAATTTTATCCGACATATCCGACAAAGGATGTTGATAATGAATTTATTCATTCTGAAATTTAGATTTTGTCAATTTTATTTGATGTATCTGACAAAGGATGTTGATAAAAAAAATTTCACTCTGACACTTATATTTTATCAGTTTTATTTGATATATCTGGCAAAGGAATTTGGAACAATATCAATCTATGGAAATGGTTAACGATGATAAAATGGTCTTATGACTTGACCTAGCTTTAGTTCTTCGATGTGTTCCGTATAATACACAAGTGGCGTTTGGAATTGAGCTTCTAAAGAAGGAAAATTGTTTTGGAAGCCGAATCATTCTGATGGTTGGATATATCTGGCAAAGGATGTTGTTAAAAAAAACTTTTCACTCTGATACTTAGATTTTGTCTATTTTATTCGATGAATCTGGCAAAGGATGCTGATAAAAAAATATATTCACTCTGATACTTATAATTTCTAAATTTTATCCTATGTATCCGAGAAGAGGATGTTGATATAGAATTTAGTCACTCTGATGCCTAGATTTTGTAAATTTTATCCGACATCCGATAAAGGATGTTGTTAAAGCATTTATTCATTCTGAAATTTAGATTTTGTCAATTTTATTTAATGTATCTAACAAAGGATGTTGATAAGAAGAACTATTCATTCTGACGCTTAGATTCTGTCAATTTTATCCGAAGTATCTGACAAAAGATGTTGATAAAAAAAATTATTCACTCTAACACTTAGATTTTGTCAGCTTTTTCCTATGTATCCGAGAAAGGGATGTTGATATAAAATTTAATCACTCTTATACTTAGATTTTGTGAAATTGCTGTTTTGTCTGTCCAGGAAGCGACTTCAATCGATAATGAATGTTAATAAAGAATTTGTTCAATTTTTTTTCATAATTTCCTTAATTAAATTTATGTATTGCGTATGGAAGAGGTGAATTCAAGAAAGAGTTTGTTACTTACTTACCTACTAACAATTTTTTTTATAATGACATATCCAACGGATGTTGATAAAGAATTTATTCATTCTGATAGTATTTTCGTGTTTTTTGCAAGCCATTCGTACTATACCTTAAACGCATTAAGATATTTCCTTGATAAAAAAAATTTTGTCCGACATATCCGACAAAAGATGTTGATAAAGCATTTATTCAGTCTGATACTTAGATTTTGTCAATTTTATCCGATGTATATGACAGATGATGTTGATAAAAAAATTATTCACTCTAACACTTAGATTTTGTCAGTTATATTTGATGTATCTGACAAAAGATGTTGAGAAAAAAATTATTCACTCTGACACTTAGATTTTGTCAATTTTATTCGACATGTCAAGTTTAACTGACATATCAAACAAATTATTTTGATAATGCATTTATTCACTCTGATACTTAGATTTTGTCAATTTTATTCGATGTATCTGACAGATGAGGTTGATAAAAAAATTATTCACTCTAACACTTAGATTTTGTCAATTATATTGGATGTATCTTACAAAGGATGTTGATAAAAAAATTATTCACTTTGATACTTAGATTTTGGTCAATTTTATCCAACATGTCAATTTTAACTGATAAATCCGACAAATGATGTTGATAATGCATTTATTCACTCTGATACTTAGATTTTGTCAATTATATTGGATGTATCTGACAATAGATGTTGATAAAAAAAATTTATTCACTCTGACGCTTAGATTTTTTCCATTTTATCCCATGTATTCGAGAACGGGTTGTTGATATAGAATTTAATCAATCCGATGCTTAGATTTTGTCAATTTTACCCCCTGTATTCGAGACAAGGTTGATGATATACAATTCAATCAAACTGATACCAAAAATGAACTTTGAAAAATCAATAGAATCTAACTGTGACAAAGTAAACCATAACAAAACTCTTGCATTTCAACGAAAGAAATCCAAAATGAACTTTGAAAAATCAAGGGGATGTAAGTGTGACAAGGTAAACCACGACAAAACACTACTGAAATATTCCAACTCTCGCATTTCAACGAAAGAAATTCAAAAATGAACTTTGAAAAATCAATAGAATGTAACTGTGACAATGTAAACCATAACAATACACTACTGAAATATTCAAACTCTTGCATTTAAACGAAAGAAATCTAAAATGAACTTTGAAAAATCAAGAGAATGTAACTGTGATACGGTAAACCACTACAAAACACTACTGTAATATTTCAACACTTGCATTTCAACGAAAGAAATTCAAAATGAGCTTTGAAAAATCAAGGGAATATAACTGTGACAAAATAAACCACGACAAAACACTCCAGAAAAATTCCAACTATTGCATTTCAATGAAAGAAATCCAATCCACCAACATAAGAGCTGAATTTTTTCGGTACTCCAAAGAAATTTAATTCCTTACTGTCATTTCAAGTATGTTTCATCTCATTCGAAGACATGTAAAAAAAATTTGAAAAATGATATCATGTTAAAAAAAAAAAAAAAAAAAAAAAAAAAAAAAAAAAAAAAAAGAGGGGGGAGGCAAAAAGTTGGAGGGGAGGGGGGTGCCCTTCAAGTTTGGGGATAGGGGACCTTTGGGGGGTTGGTGTCTGCTGGTTAGGGTCATTGGTGCTTATGATCCTTGATGGTTCGTACTCACATACACCTTACTACTTGATTTGCAAGGATTTCAAAGGTTTGTTCTGAATTTCATTATTAAAATTATTTTCTTGCCATCTACATCCCTCTTAGTATCAACTTTTTAGTAGACTATAATGTTAGACTCTATTTTAAACTGGCAACACTGTTCAAACGCCACTTGTGTATTATACAGAACACATCGAAGAAGTAAAGCTATACATTATTAAAATTCTTTTATTACCATCTACATCTCTCTTAGTATCAACTTTTTAGTATACTATAACGTTAGACTATTTTAAACTGACAACACTGTTCAAACGCCACTTGTGTATTATACGGAACACATCGAAGAAGTAAAGCTAAGTCAAGTCATAAGACCATTTTATCATCGTTAACCATTTCCATAGATTGATATTGTTCCAAATTTATAATAAATAAGGTATGAATTAACAAGCTCTTCAGGGTTACCTTAACTGCTAATCACTTTAACCCTTTTTTTGGTCCCTCTTCATACGATCCAATTCGCAAATGTTGTCTAGCTCTGTTTTTTTCCTATTATTCATAATAAGATCGTTCGTACAGTCCAATTCGCGAATCTCTTATCCCTTTTGGCAAATGTCAATCAAACAATTCTGATTGTAGCATCAAATTTTTTAATAAAAAACTACTCTAGAGTTAAGGCAATTGTCCAAAAAATCAGAAATTAATATCGTTCGTATAGTCCAATTAGCAAATGCTAAACCCTTTTTCTTTTTCTCGACCTTCATACGATCCAATTCGCAAATGCTAAACCCTTTTTTTAGAGCTATGATCGCAATGAATGGTACTTGTTATCTGAAAAAAATGCCAATTGCCAAAAAAATATAAAAAAATAAAACACGCTATGCTGAATGTGCTCCAAAAGCCCATCTGATTGAAAACATATTTGTTATCGTTAACCATTTCAATAGATTGATATTGTTCCAAATTTATAATAAATATCTCGCCTTTTTGCAATGTATAGGAACCTGTGGGGAATCCCCACTCGTTTGGAAAGGTACCAAGGAAAGGCAAGCAAATAGCATGTAGTTTCAAAACGTTTTTTTAATCACGTGTAGAGGTCCCATAGAATAACAGAGGAAGGAACATAGCGCAATAGAATAGCATGGGAGGGAACGTACACTCCTATAATAGCATAGGAAAGAACACATCACTATAGAATAGCATGGGAGGGAACAAAAACCCTTAGAATAGCAGAGGAAGGAACATAGCGCTATAGAATAGCATGGGAGGGAGCGTACACTCCTAGAATAGTATAGGAAAGAACATAGCGCTTTAGAATAGCATGGGAGGGAACATAAACCCATAGAATAGCATAGGAAGGAACATAGCACTATAGAATAGAATGAGAGGGAATATAAACCCTTAGAATAGCATAGGAAGGAACATAGCACTATAGAATAGCATAGGAAGGAACATAATCCACCCAAATCCATAAGTACCTGCTCTGAAAAAACGCCAAGGAACATAAGGCAAGCAAATCCATAAGTACATGCCCTGGAAAGGTGCCAAGGAACGTAATCTCCCCAAATAGCACAGGAAGGAACAAAGTCGGCTAGAAATGGAACATAGCACTCTACTCATGGATGGCTGCAGGGTTGATGGGACGATTGGTGGTTAATCGGTGACAGTACTTATGCATTATATCTTACACACCGCTATATACTGTTTCGGGAAACACTAAAAGAAACCAGTCAAACGGGTATTTTCAATAGAGAAATGGATCACAAAGCATGGTTTCTCATCGCTTTTACAATATTAAAACTATTGTTTTTTTGGGGTTTAGGGGGGTAACTAGGTTAAGTTATGTATTTAATGTGTGCTATGATTTACCCCCACCACACTCCCCCTTAATTTGTAAATATATAGCCCTAACTTGTTTCTAAACTATTTAATTTGCATCCTATTATATTGTATTTAATTAGCAATAACCAAACCTCACTTCTTTCGTGTGTAAGTTATAATGCATAAGTACCTCGGTGACTATATTGTAATTATGAGGTAGCCAAAAGAAAGGAGAGCAGAGTAGAAAAAAACAATGAAAAAATGTATATTCCGAGAAGGTATTTTTCGCAGGGGGGGATTGTTTATTTTTCGAGGGTATTTTTTAGTGGGGGTACATTCTGTGGAGGGCATTTCCCACCGTGGTACTTTCCGCGGGGAGTATTTTCTGCAGGGGTAGTTTTGTGAGGGGGGAGGATTACTTTCTATTTTTTACGTGGGGGATTTCTGGGGGGGGGGGTAAAGACTTAAGGCCTTAGAATCAGCAAGAAAAACCAATAATATATCGATTTTCGTAAAAATTCCCTTTTTAATTTAAGTTTAAATTTACTTGAACTTGTTACTTGTTAATTTAGTTCTTGTTTGTTTAAAGTATTAATGTTGCGCCATGCTTATAAGTTTAATCTTGTCTATTTGACTTACATATATAGAAACCTAAAACAGTATTTGTTTTTGTTTTTAAATACTGTTAATGAATTATTGACATTAATGACTTAATGAAAATTGCTACTAGTATTTACAGTTCACATGTGTACATTATTTTTTTTTAATTTGAAAACAATTTTGAAGTTCTTACCGCAATATCAGCAATAAGCGTTTTAGCTATGGGTTCCAATCCCCTGCTATGGCTTTAAGACCTACTCTGTAAAAGGCTTGATTTACTATGCGGATCCAAGCCCTACTTGAGCCTGAAAACGAAGCTAAAACTTCTTGGCTCCTAAATTTTCAAAACGAAATTTCATTTTTTTTTCCCCGAAAAATCCCTGAATCTTGTAGACTTGTCCCCGAAAACTCCCCGAATGTTTAAGACTTGTCCCCGAATTTTAAAATTCGAGAGTGGAAGCCCTGATGCCAGGTGTCTGACATTATTTAGCGCACCAAGGGAAACGAAAATGCGCCATAGGCGCATTTTAGCTATATATTTTTTGGGTGCAGTTTGAGATTCATGGTAAATTAGATCTTGCAGGGATGAGTGCAAAAAAAATTCAGAGACAACGACACCAGATAAGCGCAATTTGTGTGAATTATGCTTTTCAGAATACTAGAACTCAAAATTGGTAGGATTCAGTCTTCATTGATAGATTTCGGCACCATATTCCGAAATCTGAAACAGTGAAGCATATTCGACTGATTACATGCGCTTTTGTGGTCGAAATTTTCTGTTCTCAGTCTCTGGCTTGAGAAGAAAAATATTTTTCCCAGTTCTCTGGTATGTCAGAGAATTAAATAAAAGAGGAAATTAAAGATTTTGATTCTTGACTTTATTTCTGACCATTTTTGGCTTAATAGAGCTCTTACTTTTCTTTGAAAACTTATTATGTGGAATTTTTTTTAATTGATACAGATACATGACACCGTCATTTAG